>NW_019396637.1:119549-171155 GCF_000591075.1 Eurytemora carolleeae | reverse complement strand
TATATAAAGAGTAAATGTATGTAAAGAGTAAATGTATGTACAAAGTAAATGTATATAAAGAGTAAATGTATGTAAAGATTAAATGTATATAAAGAGTAAATGTACGTAAAGAGTAAATGTATGTAAAGAGTAAATGTATGTACAGAGTAAATGTATATAAAGAGTAAATGTATGTAAAGAGTAAATGTATATATAGAGTAAATGTATGTAAAGAGTAAATGTGTGTATAAAGAGTAAATGTGTGTATAAAGAGTAAATGTATGTAAAGAGTAAATGTATGTAAAGATATGAAGATATGAAGATGAAACAAAACAAAAAGTATGCTGAAGATATAAATTTAACAAGCTTTATGTACAAATATAACAAAAAGTATGCGTTATACACAAATATAGCAAAAAGTATGCGTTGTACACAAATATAACTAGAATTGTATGCTTTATGTAAAAATATAGCAAAAAGTATGCTTCATGCACAAATATAATTAGAATTGTATGCTTTATGTACAAATATAACAAAAAGTATGCTTTATTCACAAATATAACTAGAATTGTATGCTTTATGCACAAATATTACGAAGAAGTATGCTTTATTCACAAATATAACTAGAATTATATGCTTTATGCACAAATATTACAAAGAAGTATGCTTTATTCACAAATAAAACTAGAATTGTATGCTTTATGCACAAATATTACAAAGAAGTATGATTTATTCACAAATTATGCTTTATGCACAAATATTACAAAGAAGTATGCTTTATTCACAAATAAAACTAGAATTGTATGCTTTATGCACAAATATTACAAAGAAGTATGATTTATTCACAAATATAACTAGAATTGTATGCTTTATGTACAAATCTAACAAAAAGTATGCTTTATTCACAAATATAACTAGAATTCTAAGCTTTATGTACAAATATAACTAGATTTGTATGCTTTATTCACAAATATAACTAGAATTATATGCTTTTTGCACAAATATTACAAAGAAGTATGCTTTATTCACAAATATGACTAGAATTGTATGCTTTATGCACAAATATTACAAAAAAGTATGATTTATTCACAAATTTGACTAGAATTGTATGCTTTATGTACAAATATAACAAAAAGTATGCTTTATTCACAAATATAACTAGAATTGTAAGCTTTATGTACAAATATAACTAGATTTGTATGCTTTATGTACAAATATTACAAAGAAGTATGCTTTATTCACAAATATAACTAGAATTGTATGCTTCATGTACAAAAATTACAAAGAAGTATGCTTTATTAACAATAATAACTAGAATTGTATGCTGTATATTACAAAGAAGTATGCTTTATTCACAAATATAACTAGAATCGCTTTATAAACAAAAATGAATAGAAGTATGCTGAAGATACAAATTCTATCCCAAATCTATTTTGTTTAAAAAAACAAACTCACTTTTACATTTTTGTATCCCTAGACATGTTCAATGTATATTGTATATAACTAAAACGCACTAAATTCAAGCTGTAGTTTTAAAGGAGTAATTTGCAAAATGTTGATGTATTAGAGCATGTACAGTGCACACTGTATAGTGCGCACTTTGGATTAATTTGATATTGCGAGATGAAGAATTATCTCCAATAAACGGGATACAAGTGTTTCTATAAGCAACCCCTCAAGGATTGTAATTATTGCTTAAATTATTTGAGAAACAAGATAATTTTTCTATTTTGGTTCATTTTTCTTGAAGTCTAGACCAAGGAGTATAGAAATCATGGAGCAAAATCAAACCTGTTTTAAAGAGTGTTACCCAGCAAAGTTATAGTATATAGAAAATTTAAACGAAATGTTTTCTTAAATAGGTTTTGTTTACATTATACAAGAAAAGAAAAAAAGACCTCTAAGAATATTCTTTTCAATATGGAGTGCCAGTCAGGAAAAAATAAGGTGGAACTGATCGACTCCTACTCCATGGCATTCCATACTCCTTGGTCTAGACTTTAAACTTTAATAACAGTTTTCAGACATTAAAAATACCTCGTGTATATTTCGATTTTAGCGCTGCGGCGTTGCACTCTTGAACTATGTTCTTCAAATATTTGACATGAACGGAGAGAAAAGTTTAAATTGCTCCAAATTGATTATTTTATTTCACTAAATTGATTTGCTGTAAAGGAAAGTTATCTAGTCCCTTCAATAGAGAACTTATCTCCTTAGAATTCAGCAGAATTATAATTTTAAAACTTTGCCAATAAAGTGCAATGATGGAATGTGGGAAGTTTGGCAAATATATTTTGAAAATGTAAAAGTAATTATGTAAGTTTGGGCTGCTGGTAAGACTTAGAGGCTTACACTGGACTTAGTTAGATCTAAAACAAGAGCAGTGAGCAAATCTTCTCCAAATACTCCCAATATATATACTCATACTATTTTTCTCCCAAAACTCCCAGTATATATGCTCTATATATATACAAATTATTTACTCTCTCCTAATATACCCCCTCCCCCCCCCCTCCATTAAGAACAATAATAATGTCAAGATCAACCAAAACAAATTAACCTTAATAATGCATTAAGCATAACAATTAATCCCGCGGTTTTACAATATCCATTTAAATGAATATACACTTTAATAGAAAATAAACATCACTTTATAAAAAGCTGGTTTTTTTGTATGCAACAAATATTATTTTGATCGATTTCAGACTAAATATAAAAATATATAAATATTTTACAAAGGAATGTCATTTACTTTCAGACAAATTAGAATTCATGGACATTTAAACCCCCGAGGGATTCAATGATAAACCCGAGGGCGCAGTAAATGATGCAATGAAATGCATAATCATACTGAAAGAACACACATATTTAAACAATATGATAGGATTTGAATATAGGAATATAATTAGCAGGGGCGTAATAGAGATTAAGCCTAGGGGGGTGAACTTTTTTTGATTCCCCCCCCCCCCCCTAGCAAAGGAAATTCACTCCCCTAAAAAAGCCGTTTTATGAAAAAATCAAGTTTTAATTTCAATATTAACCCTATAAAGACTGGGGGGCTGAATCAATGTATAGACGGGCGGGGGGGGACTCCCAGGCCCCCCCCATCCCAGTAATGCATGGTTCATAGCCCAATTTTTCAAGGCCAGCTCATTGAAAAAAAATAATTAGACCACTAACTTTAATTTCGGAAAATGTAAAAAGGTGTCTCTCCTCTCCATGTTCCCAACCCTCTGCACTTTTCTTATTAACTGTGGGTCAAACATCTCAACTGTGGTTCAAACATCTCAACTGTGGTTCAAACATCTCAACTGTGGTTCAAACATCTCAACTGTGGGTAAAACATCTCAACTGTGGTTCAAACATCTCAACTGTGGTTCAAACATCTCAACTGTGGGTCAAACATCTCAACTGTGATATGGATTTTTAATGAAACCTTGCAAAAAAATTGTAAATAAGATTAAGGTCTAATTGAAAGAATTTAAGAAATTATCATGAAATGGACAAATTGTCAATTGATAAGAAAAAAGTATATATGTAAGTATAATATACTAGGCTTCCAAGTATTGGAAACCAAAGATGTTTTACAAAGTTTATAATGATTCTTTACTTAAAGAATAATTAAGTTACTTTAGGTCCCTTGGAACAAATAAGTCAAATATTGACCAATTTCTGTACAAAACATCTCTCATCAAACTTTTGATGTTTTGTAAGAAAAATTGGTATTGGGGACCCTAGGGCCAAGGTAAAGTAAAATTTCCTTAAATTCCCTTGATTGCTGATGTTGAAATTTTCCAAGAGATTAAATTGCAGCTGGCTTCATTTATACTGTTTCCCAGTTAGGGGGATTAAGGAAACCCATAACTGCAACCCTTATGCAAAATGGGAAGTTGTGATCCCTTAAAGCTCACTTGAAAGAAATCTTCCATAGCAGTCCAGTCCTCACATATCGCCGAGTAAAACACCGGTATTGTTGTGCATGGCTTGTATTCCCATGAGGGGTTAAACTCCTCTTTCAGTACACCAAGCTGAAGATGAAGTTTTATTTTAATCTATGTACAATTCTTGCTTCCCCTGTAGGATACAAGATGCGTCACTAAACTCAGCGCTTCTCCAGCTTTAATTCTGGAACCCATAGGATAGGTCCGCAGGATAGGCAGACAACTGAAACAAAAATATATAAAAACCTTTAAATATGTTTAATTTACAAACGATGATTAGGTATAAAAAAAAATCTTGTCAGATTCTTGATCAAAGAATCTGTTTCAAATTTCTGTCCAATTCACTATACAATAAGTGCACAGTTTTTAATGCAAACTGCAAGTTTGCACTCCAGAACAAAAGTACACATCTTAATAATAAAGATAGTTTATATCAAAAGGAATTGCTGTGAACGCGCGCAATCAACTGTGGTCAAACACAGAACACTTTCCCCAAACTCTAATTTTCTTTTCCTTAAATCTACAAACTGATTTCTTAGACCCTAGTTATGCAAACTATGAATTTGCAAAAATATCTGTAAAGCACCGTAACATTTTTTCAATCCGTTTTTTCCAGTGCATTCTAGAGGTTCTTGTGCATCTTTATTGGTTCGCTAAAGTTTTTTACGACCCGTCGTTCCGACGGGTCGTAAAAAAGTAAAACCGTTTTCGGCCAAAAACGGGTTTTTTCACCCAATTATTAAGCCGCCACGCCTTCACTATTAATTTTACGGACACGCCTTTTGTATCAAAATATCTTGCATTTTTTCTTCCGATTCCGACAGTACCTTTGAATTTTCTCTATCTTATCCACAGCTTGTGCTATGGCAAAAAACGGGATTTCTCTCAGTTTCTGAAACCATTTTCCTAATTCTCTGTCGAAAATGATGTGACAAGAACTAATTCCCCCTCATCTAAAATAAAAATTACATGAGCATTAAAGAATTAAATTTTTTCGAAAATGAACGAAATTTAAGCAAAAAATCCGGGAAACCTTCCCGAAAATCGGAAAACAGTGGCCGAATTTAAAGAATTTAAGCGGCGGTTTAAATTTAAGCCGCAGTTTAAATATGGTTGGTTCCACTTAAAATTGTATCAAATGTTTCATGATTTAAGCCGGCGCTTAATTTAAACCGGGATTTGGCGGATTTAAACCGCGGCTCAAATTCTTTAAATTCCATCTCTGGTCAGTTTTTCACAAGCATTTGAGCAAGAAAGACGTGCCTGAGCTGGCTGAAAGGAAGCTTTAACTTGAGAGGAGTTATGATCAGATGCTTGAGCCTGCTGGTAAGGAGCTTTGGCTTGCTGAAATGAAGCTTGAACTTGAGATGAGTTATGATCAGATGCTTGAGCCTGCTGGTAAGGAGCCTTGGCTTGCTGAAATGAAGCTTGAACTTGAGATGAGTTATGATCAGAAGCCTGTGCCTGCTGGAAAGGAGCCTGAGCTGGCTGAAAGGAAGCTTGAAGCTGAGGAGTGAAGAAATTTGCCATTCTAGTTATATATGCACAGGCACAAATGAAGAAGAAAAATATATAATTTCTAACTCAAAAATGATGAATTTAGTTTATTTAGTTTAGTGAATTTAGTTTATAATTTTTTATATAATATATATTTTCAATATAATTTAATGTAGTATTAATAAAACAAAACGAAACAATACAATGTTTGGATATTTTATATTGTTAATTCCTATGTTTTTTGGAACACACTGTAAACTCATTTTTACAACACTTCGTATCTTTTGTAAATTCTAGACTGATGTTTGCAGGATTAGAAACCAGTTTTGAGGGTGAATCAACTAGAGATTAGAGACAGAGGAACCATGATACCAGTCAATAGTACACACAGGCACAGCTTAACTTCATGTGCAGTTAGATACATGCATAGGGAAACCAGTCCTTTCTTTCAACACATTTAATCATAAACTTTATACTTCTCCATAGACTCAAGCTTCTAGCATCTCAATTCCAGAGCATATGTCTAATGTCTGATAGTAATAATTGTCACTGCAAACCAAGATCTTTCAAAACTCGAGCAGTATTTTGCCAATTTCTCCTTCAAAACACATTTTTAAATTGTATAGCCTAGGGCAAATATAAAGTGAGTTGTTGAGGTAAAACCAAAGGTCAAGGCGTTGCGACACTTTAACGTCGAGGTTGTCTAATAACTTTCAGATTTTCTATATCTCAGTGTATACATTGTCTAGCAGGAGTATAATGATTAACTTTTGTAGTCTAAATACAGGGTGTCCCAATAAACATGGGAATTCAGTGACGACTTTGATATCGTCTTTGGCAAATTGGCACATTTCAATTTATTTAATAAATCAAAATGGTTTTAATATCTAATAACTTCGTCAGTTTTTAAGATACAAGAAAGCAAAGAATCTCAATTTATTGGGACACCCTGTAACTCTACCGTCTATATACTCTATTGTCTATTGTCTATTACAAAATTTGTTACCTGAGGTCTACGAGTACAATAGCTAAGTGTCTAATCATTGTGTACTGTTCATACTGTTGATATTGTTAATCTTGAACACTTGATCTCGATATCTAATGTGGGCACTTTTAAATTTGGGAATCAATGCTTATTCCTTCAAATAAATTTATCCCTACATGGCCGGGAATCGAAGAGAAATTAAATTAATCTGTAGAACTGCATAAGACGGAGACCAATGGCTAATCCTGAGATTCACAACTCAAAATTTCTGACCAGTTCAAATGAATTAAGTATTCGCAACAAACTCTGAATTTATAATCCCATATCTATGCAACCTAATTTAGCCCTTAGATATTTTAAACTCTGAATTTATAATCCCTATATCTATGCAACCTAATTTAGCCCTTAAATAATTCAAACTATGAATTCTATTATATCAATTTATCAAGTTTGAAATTTTAAAGGTACACCATCAGGTTGCAGAGAAGGGACTATAAGTGTAATTAGAATTGACCTTCCATACAAGATGTCAATGCCCGATTCACAATGGTACCCTTACCCTTACCTTTTTCTGTTCAGTAACGTGGAAAAATTTCGGTTTTTCAGGTTCATCAGTGTTTTCCTGTAGAAGAAATGTGCAAGGCACTTTTGTTGAGAAACCGCATTGAAAATTATAAGTCTTCAAAATAATAAACATTGATATCTAACTAATACTTGGTCTTACAAAGCTTTTAATCGTACCGTTTTGAATCGGGCATTGCCATCTTTGCATGTAAGGTCACTTGAAATTACGCTTACAGTCCCTTTGAGCTGTCCTAATATTGACGTTTGAAGAATTCATTTTTAAAACATTGGAAAGATTATCTAGCTCGCCAAGGTTAAATTAAAGCTAATAATATTTCAGAATAAAGAAAATGTATTTGTTAAGATGCCTTCATTTAAATATTTGTTTTCTCTACATATTCTCTCTTTTAAATTCCACAGTTGACGGACACGTGATTTGCTTCCCAGGAGAACCATGTAATGCCAGGTTGGAACCATGTAATGACAGGTTGGAACCATGTAATGACAGGTTGGAACCATGTAATGCCAGGTTGTAACCATGTAATGACAGGTTGGAACCAATCACAGAGTTAGTTAACATAAAATCTATCAAGTTTCGGAATTACGGACAAGACTAAGACAGTCTTAGAGGACAAATTAAATTGTATAAAATGTTTCTTTTCATATCAAGTTTATGTCTTCAATCCTTTAACAACATGCAATAAATACCAATCCCAAAAATACGGCCCAGTAAACTGATTCTAATCTGTTGAACCGATTCTAAATATTTCATCAATTCTATTTAATTCTCGGCCGGTTCTCCCGCAATCAGAGATTAAATCCTTTAATTGGAATTGAGTCTTTACCACAAACTCTAATTTTCTCATCCCTATACCTTAGCAACCTCATGTCTTAGACCATAGATAACTAAGAATTATGTTGGATCTACTTATCTAAGTTTAAAATATCAAAGGTTTACGACATTGGGTTGCAAAGATATAGAGATTAGAAAATAGAAATTAGTTTATGGCAATAAATCAATTTCTTTTTAAGTCCCTTCTTTTCGGAGATAAACCAGGCGTCAACACACAAAAGCAACGTAAAACCCAACATTACATTCCTTCCTTTAGTGAAGTAAGTACAGATGAGTCTTCAGAGGAACCATCTCCTAGTTTAGAGGAGGAAGAAGAACTTGTTCAAATCCTTCCTGATCCTGAAGAAGAAGATGATGGAATAGAACTTGAAGAGACTCCAGACCTGGAGGAGAACTTGGGGATCAGTGTAAGATCTTCGTATCAGGTCGGCTGGAGTTGCTTTGCTACTATCGGACACTTTGGAACTTGCAGGAACTAAGATTTACAAAAAAACAATAAGCAAAATATATTTGATTTCGACATCATACAGAATACCTTAATCTTAAACTTATTATTCTACTATTTTATTTTTCCCTGTAAAAGTATATGAGTTCATTTCAAGAAATAATTTAGATATCAGATAACATTTTTGGGAGGAAGAAAAAGATAAAATTTTAAGAAAAAACTGTGTTTTCTTAGAGAATACAGGATATCTCTCGGGAAAAAAAGCGTTTTCTTTAAGTTTCGGTGCTTTATTTTTTGAGATTATATTATGTATTTTAAAAACAAATGCTCAATGTAAAATGTGAAAGAAAAAAATTTTGAAAAATAATTATTTTTTGAAGGGCTAATTCTTTCTCTAGAAAATCCAATGATTATCCAAATGTTGCTATTTAAGAACAAATAATTTTTCTTAAAGAAGAAATAGTTCATTTTGAAGATCAAATAATTTACTTTTAGAACAAATAATTTCTTATGAAGAAGAAATAATTTCTCTCGAAGAACAAATAATTTCTCATGAAGAAGAAATAATTTCCCTTGAAGAACAAATAATTTCTCTTGAAGAACAAATAATTTCTCTCGAAGAACAACTAATTTCTCTCGAAAGACAAATAAATAATTTCTCTTGAAGAACAAATTATATCCCTTGAATAACAAATGATTTTATTTGAAGAAAAAATAATTTCTTTTAAAGAACAAATTTAAAATGTTTTACCTTCATTGATATTTATTTCATTTCTTAAATAATATTTAACATTTTAAAATTTTTAAATCCTGGGTTTGTATAGAACACCTAGCTCTTGCAGAGGTTTAAGCTACTCTTACTCCTCATCATGCGGTTATAGATTGATTTGTTGTAAGGATCGGAGACAGGTTCAGGTATGGATTAAAATTTAAATAGCTCCCCCCCCTTCCCACTCTTCCATCTTTTACAATGCTGACAATGCTACAAAGCAGTTGGGAACTCTAACAATTTCTCGCCCTTGAAACCGAGCATTAGGGGGTAATGGAGGGTTTTTGCCTTATAGAACCCTAGCATTAGGGGGTAGTGGGCGGTTTCTACCTTACAGAAACTGAGCATTAGGGGTAGTGGGGCGGTTTTTACCTTATAGAAACCGAGCATTAGGGGGTAGTGGGGCGGTTTCTACCTTATAGAAACTGAGCATTAGGGGGTAATGGGGCGGTTTCTACCTTACAGAAACTGATCGTTAGGGGGTAGCGGGGCGGTTTCTACCTTATAGAAACCTAGCATTAGGGGGTAGTGGGCGGTTTTTGCCTTACAGAAACCGAGCATTAGGGGGTAGTGGGGCGGTTACTACATTATAGAAACTGAGCATTAGGGGGTAGTGGGCGGTTTCTGTCCTATAGAAACTGAGCATTAGGGGGTAGTTGGGCGATTTCTACATTATAGAAACCAAGCATTAGGGGTAATACACGGTTTCTGCCTTATAGAACCAAGCATTGGAGGAAATGATCGACCATTTCGTTAGAGAGCCCCAACTTTTCATTTGGGAATGGAAACCCCCAGATTATCATTGGAGACCCCCAGCTTTTCATTGAGACCCCGGATTTTTGTTGTCGACCCCCAAATTTTCATAGCAGACCCAAATAAATTCATTGGAGACACCAGATTATCTTTGAGATCCACAGATTTTCTTTGGAGACCCCCATATTTTCGTTGGAGACCCCAATTTTATCATTGGACACACCAGATTTTCGTTGCAGACTCCATTTTTCATTGGAGACCCCCAGCTTTACATCGAGACCCCAGATTTTCGTCGCAGACTCCCAAAATTTTCATTGAAGGCCCCACGAAATTCATTGGAGACACCAGATTTTCTTTGGGGACATTCAGAATTTCATTAGAGACTCCAGAATTTTTTGGGAGGCCCGATAATTTTCATTGGAGACTCCCAGATTTTTATTGGAGATACCCAAGATTTTCATTGGAGACTAAAAATTTTGTTTTAAATCCACAGTTTTCATTGGAGACCTTAAGATTTTCATTGAAGACGATTAAAGCTTTTTTAATGAAACGTTTTTAGTTAAGGGCAAAATTTAGATTTTAAAATAATTTTTATTGTATGATGTAATTATACTTAAATGGAATACATGCGTAATTCAAGTGACCCTCCATTTATAGAGTGGTATGTTCGATGAACCTTTGAAACCTTCATTTCTCCATCTTTTCTGAAGCAAAAAATACGCGAGTCACTTTTGTAGAGAAACCATAAATAAAAATAATCAGTTATCAAAATGGGAAACATTGATATTTAATGCAATATTTGATCAGGCAAAGGTATTGTTGTGAATCAGAATTAAAATTATCTCTACCGTCATTTAAACCTCTAGTGGTTCTATGTTAATAAAACTGGTTGGTAGGTTTGTTAACTTTGAAGAAGTGAAAAAAGAAATTAACAAAATGATTTTTAAAAAATATAATGAAAAGCTTTAAAAGTACTGCCTGCAAAATCAAAAATCCAAGGCTTTTTCAACAAATCTCCAGACGTAAAATAAATTATCCCCCCCCCCTGCATCCTCCCCCCTCGTACGCCCCTGCCTGTTTCTGATTTAAAATGCGTTCCTGACTTACACCGCGTTTCTGATAATAAGAACGCGTTCCTGATTTTAACGTTCTTTTCAAGCAATTTCAGCCCCTTTCAGGTTCGTTCCCCTAATAATCGTTCCAATATTTTTTCAAAACCGCGTTCATATGTGTTAATTCTTTTTTTTTCGGAACGATAGGATCGTTCTTGATATTCAGTTCTTTCTGTGAAAGAACGATCGTTCCCTAGGAACGATGCCCAGCCCTTTCTGGGAGTCTCCAATAAAAATCTGGGGGTCTCTTATGAAAATCTTGGGGTCTCCAATAAAAATCTAGGGGTCTTCAACGAAACTCTGGTGGTCTCCAAAGAAAATCTTCGGGTCTCCAAAGAAAATCGATCGGGTCTCCAATGAAAATCTGGTGGTCTCCAATGAAAATCTGGTGGTCTCCAATGAAAATCTTGGGGTCTCCCAAAAAACGCTCGGGTTCTCCAATGAAAATTTTTATAAGGCAGAAACCGCCCATTATCCCCTAATGCTCGGTTTCAAATAAAATCCAAGGAAGAAGGGAAATTAAAACTTTTCCGTTATGATTCTTCAAACCTTACTAGGCTTTGATCGAGCATTTCAGATAATTCTTTAGAAAGAGAATTTTCAAAACTTAAAATAATACTTAAAAATACATACTTAATGCAAATATAAGATTTTACTTGTTCAGGGTGAACTAAAAAATGATTTGGTGACGACTGTACAATATTAATTCTATATTTCTTATATAACATTCATGGCTACTGCAGTAGCAGCACTTAATGTCGAATTCCATGCGACTTTAGAATAGAAGATCAAATTCTTAATTTTAAACTTCCTTTAAGTCGTCATTAAAGTCTCATCTATTGATGTATTTTTACTCTGTCTTTCCTCTCACTTGACATATGTTTAGAGTTCAGTTAGTTCAGGGAGTTCAGGGAGCATCGGACTAAGAAGACCTGTTACTCAACCCTCAATACCAGTCCCTGTCTCAAGACCTGTCCCTGTCTCAAAACCAGTCCCTGTTACAGAACGAAGGTAAAATATCTTCAGTTTTAAGGAAGGAAATGAACGGTTTACATGCGGAAGGTCATTTGAAAGATCAGACTTGAAAAGTTGCTAAGTCCATTAAGTTAAAATTAAGTCATATCACAAAAGACTACCTTTTGCAAGTCTAATGGCCGATCAGAAATGAAGAACGTTATTAAAAAAGGAATAAAAAATGTGTAAACTCATCAATAAAAGCAAAAAATCTGCGAACTCTTAAGTGTCAATATTTTACAATGTATGTAGATTTCAAGGTCCCAGGTAAAGCTAAATCATAAAGCTAAAAAAATGGACAAGGAGCGCCTTGGAAGCCAAAATAACCATGAATTAGAGAACATGCAAGATTTCAATTTTTCTACTAAATAATCCATGATTGGTTTGACGTTTAAAATAAAAATAAAAACATACAGGGTTGACCATAAATGATGAGACTGTATAAAAGACGACCTAAGACTAATAAAATAAGACGATTACAGTTTTAATTGAGTCTTCTGCCTTGAATATTGTGTTCTAAGTGAATTTATTGACATAGCAACGAAAGAAACCAGTTCACTGTTGCAGAGAATATTATATATAAGGAAATAGACTGTATAAATTCTGTTCAGTCGTCTCTGAAGTCTCATCCTTTGTGGGTAACACGTAAGTTCATGAAATTCCGAAATATGAAATATTTGTTTTCAGGGAGGCGTATCCAGGATGTGGGACGGTTCCAACAAACTTTATTATTGGTGGCAAGGAAGCCACACAGGGACAATTTCCTTTCATGGTCGCGTTCTTACAGTGGAGGTATGGGCCGTTAAATATCATAATGTCGTCTTCTTTCTAAATCATGCGAGAATTATGGGATAAAAAATCCAGGCCACGATTTGAATAACTTCCAAATAGATTTTTGTAATGCTTTTTTATACTTCTTGGTTTTATTCAAAGCTAACTAATTAAAAAAAAATTGAAATATATTTTAACACATTGGCATCATCATTTAATAGAGAAATTTGGCTGCGGCGCTCGGCCCTAAGCATGTTCTAGTCACAGAGCTCTGCCCCTCCCTAGCCTGTCCTTCATCATATAATTTTTTGTGTAAAATAACCTAAAACTTGATAGGAGGTTATTTAAAAATTATTTGTTCAATTTAAAAAATATTTGTTCAAACGTCTTTTTGAACGTTAGTCCGAACGATTGTTAATCCAATATTTCCATCATGTTTAGATCAGCAAATGAGAAAAGAAAATGGAAAAAAACATGATTTATACTAACACTCTTTTTTTTGAAGGTTCGCTGAAAAGAATTATCATAATTTCTGTGGAGGGGTTCTGATAACAAAACGTCATGTACTCACGGTAATATATTTTTTATTTTTAAGAATTACCCAACCCCGGCATACGTACCTAAAATCTGGGTGAAAAAAAACTATTTTCAAAGAAGGAGGGGGGGGGGGGGTAATTATTTTTCAAGAGAATATATATTCCTAATAGATTTATTAATATCAATAATCTGAAATAAAAGGTGAAATGTTTAATTTCAGTTGAAGTTTGATTGAGTTTAATTGCAAATCAATTAAATACAAAAGTATAATAATTAATTAATTATGATGAGTAGGCTGCCCACTGTGTAGACAAAGCTACCGCTGATGATTTTAAAAGACAAATAACCACCGTGAAAATAGGTATTATTTTTTCTAATTGTGTCGCGTATACCTTTTGAATTATAATAAAATTTATAAAATTAACAAGCTGAAGTGCTTAGCGTTGCCCGTGGAATTTTAAAAACCACTTTTTATTTTGAGAGAAATTATTTTTTTTTTACTTAAGTTACCTCCAAGCACCCATGGGTTCCCTAAAAAAAATTCAGCCAATTTGGCCCAGCTGTTTGGCCAGCTATAGCTTATATATATATATATAATATATATATTTCAGTTTTTAAACTTCAAGTTTTATTTAAAAAGAATTATACTAAACAAAATGTTCACGTCTCATAACGATCCTTAGATAGTCAAAACTTTTTGAGCAACTAAAATTCAAAGATTTTTTCATCATTTTTTTAATAAATATAAAAAACATTTCTTTGCAAATATTTTCCTTTCAAAACGTTATACCACTTAAATGCAAAATACATACTATTAAATACTTATAAAAACATGATCACACTTTGCTAAATCGATTAGATATTTTCTTCTATGTCGACATGTGCTTGTTCACTGCACTGATTTGCATCTCTTCTTGGTTGGATGATGTGTGGATATATACGTGGATAAACCATTTTATTTCATAATGCTTGCTTTAATCCTTTAATTTCCAAACGTGCTTGGAAAGTGTCGAACTTTCTTTGTATTTTTGATTCCTAAAAAATGATGTATGATTCAGGTATCTTTCTTTAAATGTGTTAAAATCCAACTGTATCCTGGTCTGATTTTATTTCTGCTCTGTACACAATAGATTTGGTTAAATATTTTCCATTTAAAGGACAAAAATTTTTCCCTCTGCAGTTACATTTCTTTTTAGAAGTTGTATTATAATGTTCAAGGTGTTCAGGTAAAGTTGTATTATATTGTTCAAGGTGTTCAGGTAAAGTTGTATTATATTGTTCAAGGTGTTCAGGTAAAGTTGTATTATATTGTTCAAGGTGTTCAGGTAAACTTTGTGTTGGTCTGCTGGTGTAGATTGTATGGGTGGAGTAGATAGGGTTGAACTTGGTTTCGTGAATTGTTTGACTAAACATGTTGTGTGTTTAAAAGTTCTCTGTTGTGATTTGAGATAATTGAGTCCATATTAGGCATACAATGATACAGCTTTTTGACAGTTTCACTGAAGAACAGTTGAAGAATGTTTTTAGTTCATTTTTGCCAAAATGTTGTTTTTTATCAATGATAGAAATTTAGCTTTCACACTATGCACTATATATACAATATGAGCGAAGAGCTTTATTATATAGATCGCAAAAATAATTCTTTTATTTTAAAACAACTTAATTTAGGTTTAGTAAACCTTCTTGACAGACCCATTGTTACTCCAAATATACAAAAGGCAGTGATTCATCCCGAGTACAGGTATATTCTTATTTTTTTATCCCCTGAGCCCGAAACTTAAGACAGAGTATCGTAATGAAACCCAGTATCGAAAACCTGGTTTCATAAATGTGGTCATGCAGTTTTGTAGATACAAATATTTTTGTTAAGAAATATTATGTCATGTGATTTCTTTAACTTCTCTTTTTGTTTTCTGATTTCTGAAATTAAAATATACTCAACTATGTGTAAACCCTAAAAAGGAAACTTGGGAGTTTTGTTCCACAATACTTTCTTAAATTTCAGACTCACGGGGAACCACAAAACATTTAATCTACATGGGGAATCACAAAACATTTAATCTACATGGGGAACCACAAAGCATTTAATCTACTGGGGGAACCACAAAACATTTAATCTACTGGGGGAACCACAAAACATTTAATCTACATGGGGAACCACAAAACATTTAATGTACAGGGGGAACCACAAAACATTGGAGCCCATACAAAACATATCGTCACTAAACTTATCACCACAAAACTTATCACCACAAAACTTATCTTTTCAAAACTTATCAGCGACAAAACTTATCATCACAAAACTTATCAAACTACAAAACTTATAAAACTACAAAACTTATCAAAACAAAACTTATTAACTACAAAACTTATCAAACTACAAACGTATCAAACTACAAAACTTATCAATAAAATTAATGAATCTAAATTTTCAAATCATGAAAATGTTCCAACAATTTTTAAAAAATCCGCGAATTTTAATAGAAAATTCGGTAAAAGCTCAGTTTTCCAGCCCCTTTCCACCGAGATGGAGGCTAATTTTGTTCTCTCACAGAAGGGTACAAACTTACTTAAGGATGATGAAAATCATCTGTACAACAAATACAAAGAGAACAAGAACAAGACCTGAAGGCTATGTGTGCAAGCTTTGATAGTGTACCCTTGAACACATATCTGTTCAATATTGCCAGCCTATTTGCAGATGAATAATGATTTATATATATATAAATTCTAAGTCAAGTTTTAGTTGTAACAACTTTTAAAAATGTTTTGAAAAATAAGTTTTGTAGTTATTTTAATAAGTTTTGAGTTTGATAAGTTTTGTAGTTTGATAAGTTTTGTTGGTTGATAAGTTTTGTAGTTTGATAAGTTTTGTAGTTTGATAAGTTTTGTGATGATAAGTTTTGTTTTGATAAGTTTTGTTGTTAGATAAGTTTTGTTTTGATAAGTTTTGTGGTGATAAGTTTTGTGGTGATAAGTTTTTTGGTGATATGTTTTGTATGGTCTCCAAAACATTTAACATACAGGGGGAATCGCAAAACATTTAATGTACAGGGGGAATCACAAAATATTTAATCTACAGGGGGAATCACAAAACATTTAATCTACAGGGGGAATCACAAAACATTTAATCTACAGGGGGAACCACAAAACATTTAATCTACAGGGGGAACCACAAAACATTTAATCTACAGGGGGAACCACAAAACATTTAATCTACNATGATCTGGTTCGTGGATGAAAAATGATCTGGTTCGTGGATGAAAAATAATCTGGTTCGTGGATGAAAAAACTCATTGTTTTTCATTCCTTTTCTTTGAAGAAATAATAGCAATAGTGGAAATAAATCGTATTAATCAGATTTAACTAATAGAAAACACATTTTAAATTGTGAGTTAATTGTTTTACTCCTGCTTTTCTAAAAAAATTATTCTCATTTTTACTAATTAACAAAATTGTTTTGCAGCCGGACAGGACCTGGACTGGGGAATCCAGTAAACGATATTGCTATTGTGACGCTAGACAGGTAAACCAAATATTTGTATTCATTTTTCTTGTCTTTCCGTCTACTCAGCGCGTTTGAATGTCTGTTTGTCGGTCTATCTGCTTGTCTGTCTATCTTTTTAATGTTTGTTTGTCTGTTCTTCTCTCTGTTTATCTGTCTGCTTACAATTTTGCCTCGAAGGTCGAGAGAAAACCAAGGTAATGAACCATCCAGCCAAAATATTTCGCGGGGGGGGGGGGAATTTTTTCTAACACGGCGGTAAAAATTCCTTATCCTGCATATAATGTTTTCAGGGATGTAACTGTGTCTCAAGGTGCTAAATCTATTACTCCTGTATGTTTACCAACCACAACAAGAGGGGTCGAAGCTACTATTGCAGGTTGGGGATATACAGAGAGGGTTAGAGGAGAAACCGTCAAAAAACTCAGGTCAATATAAATAACATGGGGTGTTAATTTAATTAGTAGATACCAAAGTCTAAACTTTGGACCGACTTTCGTTGTTTAGACATATAAAGTATTATCCCAAATTCTAATCATGCCTGCACAGGCGCGTACACAGGATTTGAGCCAGGGGGGGGGGGGAAGATTTCGAGCAAAGCGCAAAAAAATGTTGCACCCCCTGGACGATTTTTGCCCTCCCCCCCTGGCCTTAAAAATGCTTTTATTATATATTACGTCTACTACATGGTTCTTATGTAGCCCAAATTGTAGTCCCAATTCAAGGACTATACATTAAAATGTATACTCTGTATAGTTCTGTATTACTTTTTGAAGTCCTGAGTTGTCGCATGAGACTACTCCCCTAATTAGTCCACTGTAGTCCCGATTCAAGGACTATTTATTATAATATGTCCCTCTGTATAGTTCTGAATTACTCTCTGAATTCCTGAGTAGTCTCCTAAAGACTATCATTAGTCCTCCGTCCTCTTTATTCTCCCTTAATCATCTCCTAATGAAATCTCCCCCGTTCTCCCCTCCGATATCTTCTGATTTGTAAATCCTCCGATATCTTCTGATTTGTAAATCCTCCGATATCTTCTGATTTGTAAATCCTCCGATATCTTCAGGTTTGTAAATCCTCCGATATCTTCAGGTTTGTAAATCCTCCGATATCTTCAGGTTTGTAAATCCTCCGATATCTTCAGGTTTGTAAATCCTCCGATATCTTTTGGTTTGTAAATCCTCCGATATCTTCTGGTTTGTAAATTCTCCGATATCATCTGGTTTGTAAATCCTCCGATATCTTCTGGTTTGTAAATTCTCCGATATCATCTGGTTTGTAAATACTCCGATGCAGGATGGTTTGTAAATACTCCGATATCATCTGGTTTGTAAATTTTCCGATGCAGGATGGTTTGTAAATTTTCTCATCTAATTTTGGGTCTCTTTATTTACAGGTTTTTATTAAAGGAATTTTTGAATTTGAACCTATTTTGTCTTTCAACGATGCCTGCTATTAGTTCAAATGTTTCAAAGCTTGCAGATTTTAAAAATATATTTACAATTAATTCCAATAAATTGGATACAAATGAAGGGCCGATCATAAAACCATGCACGGCCATAATGATTCGTCAATTTTTCCTAACGATTGGATTTCTTGCACTTCATTTGATAAAATCGTCATCTCAATTTATAGAAAGACAAAAATATCTCAAAATTAAAATTTGTAATGCCAAATTCTTAATGCCAAATTCCTTATTCCTAATTCTATTTCTAAATAGAGGAATAATGTGTATTTTCAAATAAATAACATTCACAATCTGCTGAGAGATGAAAAATAAAACTTTAACATTCTTGATGTTGCAAATTAAAGGGACTGGCGTCATAATTTCAAGTGACCCTCCGTTAACATTTTTACATGCCCGATTCACAACGGTATCGTTTAGTGCTTTATTGGATTAACAATGAGGATGATATCGTCGTTTTTTGGTTGGTCTAAAAAATAAATAAATTTGTTTAATTTCCTTAAATTTAAAGATAATTTTCAGGCAGAAAAGAAACTCTATGATTTTTAATCAGACAAACGGTTACCATTGTGCATCGAAGATGTAATTTGATTAAAAGGAAGGTCACTCAAAATTATGTTTACAGTCCCTTAAAGGAAACAGAATAACGGTTGCACGTGTTCCAGGTTTGCTGATGTTGAAGAGTTTTCTCAACCAGAATGTTCCCGAAAGTACAACCAGAATGTCAAAAATATTCGCGTTGATATCACCGACAAATTTATCTGTGCCGGAAACCAAACGACAGACTCCTGTAACGGAGACAGCGGAGGTCCTCTGCTCTGGTCGGAAAACTACCGCTGGACTGTGGGAGGGATTGCCTCCTTTGGTCCCTCTGCCTGTGGTTCCGTTATACCCGGAGTATACACTAAAGTTGAGAGTCATTTAGACTGGATCTATAGTTCTGTAGATGGATATCTATAGATAGATGTAAGCAGATAGATGATAATATCTCAACAAAATATTTTTTATGATGTGAATTAAAATTTTATTGATTCTTAAATAACCGGTGGAAAAAATAATAAATGAGACTTGAGGCGGACATTTTTGAATGGATGGAACTAGCTTAACTCTTTTCGTAATGAGTTATAACACCGTTCTCACTCCCTACAACCTTTCCCACCATCGACAATTCATTTATTTTAACAGTCTTAAACTGGCCAAACTTTTTATTAACAAATATGACTATTCCTTACATCTTTTACTTCGATTATTATTATTTCAAAATTTCATTTTAAAAACTTAATTTCGAGCAAGTTTTTACATTTTTAGGTCGAAATGTGTTAAGTAAAAAAGTTATAAAGCCGAGAGTTCAGAATAAAATTTCGTTTTAAGCATAGACCATCCTGATAATCATAAAAATTCTGATATATCATGAAATGTAGGGGGGGGGGGGAATGAAAACTTGCCTTAAATTCTTGTTTTCTTATCCACATATCTTTGCATCCTGAAGTTGCAGACCTTTAATATGTCAAACTATGATTTCTACTAGATCAAATATTTTAAGTTTAAGACTTACACTATCGATCTGCAAAACTATTGCAGATTATGAAATTAGAGTTCGTTGCAAGAAATCAGCTCGAACAATTTTATTTCAAATTTTGATGTAATTTGCCACATTATATCTCCCCTCAATGCAAATACATCCATGTCAAAAACTACGTCCATGTTTTTCTTAAAGTTCCTTAAGAAATGATGAATTCAAATTAAAAACGTTCCAAACAATTTATCTAGAAATGCAAAACAATCCTCCTCTTCTTAACAAGTAGTTTTTAGGTTGCTCCTAAAAATCTTAAAATTCAACCTTGTGCTGTTAATTCTATATTAAAAATTTTAGTTTAAACATAAACATTGTATTGTAACAACTAAATTAAAGAGACCAATGAGTTAACTATAAAATCATGAATCTAATAAATTTTAATATTTAAAAATGTAATATTTTTTGTAAATTTCAACAGCTACATTGCTATATTATGTACTAGCTTGGGCATCCAGCATTGTCCAGAGCTGAAAACTTTAGAATGGGTAAACTTTAATCCTGACTTCTTGATCCGAATATCCACTGTGGAAACTTTTCATTTTAGTCCTTAATCCACTCTTTTTCTCTCTCCTTGGATATCCGTTAATTATTTTCTCCAATGAGAATATTTCTGTTATTTGAGGCACATCTGTCCATGGGCTCATGAGCTATGATCGGACAAACAAACAGACAGAGATTGTATAGTATGTATTTTCAATGCTTCAACAATTTTTGTTCTTAATTGATTTTTACATCAGGGCGTGCATAAATAAGTTCAAAGTGAAAACCCGAATCTCTTTTTTCAGCTTATAACCAGATTACCCCCCTCCCCCCTCCCTCCCATTTCTCCAGTAAAGATGCCTGTGTACGCCCCGAATAGTTATCTCTTCTTTACTATAGTTCGTAAGACAATTTGATTTATCAGAGTTGAATTCCAAAGTTCACTTAATTTACAATATGTTGTATGCAAATCATTAATCATTGTAATAAAAGAAGAAGAAAAGCTATAATAATCAATATCTATTCTTGAAGGAACTGCTTACTAGCCTCAAACACTAGCTTTCTAACATGGTGGTAGGCGATAATATTAATATAATGAAGACGACTTTTTTATTTAATTCAATGCAGACCCATTCCACTTAATAAATTGATTTTCATGATACTGTTAGAACTATTGCTTGAAAACAACATTAAATATGCTTAAGATTGCTTAAATGTTGTCTTGCCATCCCACATTTTTATGAGTCTCACTGTAGTTAAATGTTGAAAATGCATAGCAGGAGGATTGCTCTCTCAAGGTTAAGATAAATATCAGAACATGAGCATCCATAGTTCTGTTCTGGGTGAAATATATAGGTTTGAGATGCTGAGTGATGTAAATTGGATAAATATCAGAACATGAGAATCCATAGTTCTGTTCTGGGTGAAATATACAGGTTTGAGATGTTATGTGATGTAAATTGGATAAAAATAGGGTTCTAAGACAACATTAAAATGTTTAAGTGTCATAATAAGTGACGTCATTAGAATTTTATGTGACATTATTTGAACGTCATTTAGATGTTAGGAATCGTAAATAGGATCTCATTTAGGAATAAAGTAACGTCAAATAATGTCATTATGATGATTAAAACATTCAAAATGACATCAAACAAGCATAAAATTTACATAATTTAAGGATATTTTATATCACTCTGACGTCATAAAAGACGCCCTATTGACATTAAAGGGGGTTCGTTTTTATATTAATTTGACGTCTTTTTGTGATGTCAAAATGTCATAAAACACCCTAAAAAGATGTCAATTTGACGTTAATTTAATGTCAGTTGTCTTGATGGGAAGTAAAGAATTGGCTTACATTATCACTCCACAGTCAAAATATTCATTGAATAGTAAGACCACAAAGTTGTTAAAGTCGTAGTTTACGGTATTTAAAGGCAACCTAATTATAGTAATATTTTTTATGAAACAATGATTATAAAATAGCTAGCCCTGCTATTTCGAAAATGTGGGCTGCCATTTCTTCGCTTTCAAGAATACCGGAGAAATGAATAATTTTGTTAAAAACTAGACATTGATAAATTTAAATTTAAAAACTCTGGTATTTTTTAAAGCAAAAAATGGCAGACCACGATTTGAAACTGGCAGGAATCTGAATTAGGGCCATATAGTATATTGTTATTATTGTTTCTTAAAAAATATTGCTTAAATAAGGTTGCCTATTACAATGAATGCCGCAAACTATTTCTCAGGTCAAAGACGACTTTGAAGTTTTAAAACTATTCCGCGTTATTTAGAATAGGACTCATAGTCTACTATAATCTCGGTGGTTTCTATTCAATACATGAACGTAGAAAATAAACGGTTTAAAAGACATTGATATATAACATGGCAGTAGCTGATAATAAATTGTAAATTCAGAATATTTCAGAATAATTCAAACATTTTTAACCTTACAGACTTTTTTAAATAGAAAAGAAGTAATAATAATTTAGATAACATTTTTTTCAATATGAAATAACAAATATGATGTCTGATACAAATTTTTTCTTCCACGAAACCAGGAGCGTTTGTTTTCTTCCAGCACACGTACAGGACTAAAAACTCCCCTGGAAACTAAAGATTTCATTGATTATAGGGGGGGGGGATGAGCTCCCATTGATAATGCCTCTGATATAAACTAATGATAAAGCACAGAAAGATATAAAACGTAAAAAAAATCTAGAATTAATTGGTGAAATGGGTTTGAAAATGAAGATGTACTGACTATTAACCCTGGATATTTAAATCACTGTGATATGTACCTTTTATGCATGTGGATGTGAAAATGCAAAACTAGAAGATTTTTCTTTAAAATCCTTGGTTTTTAAATTCTTTTAATCAAGTTCGAGAATTAACTCAGAGTTTAGGAAGTTTGCATTTTGTTCATTCTTTCCTCAAGTTTTCTTCAAACTCAGCTGGAACCTAGTTTAGTTCATTGCATTTTCGGTCACAACTTAATTCTAAAGGAATTGAATCTTTGCCACAAACTCAGATTCTCTATTTACTGTATCTTTAAAACCAAATGTAGCAGATCTTAGATATTTCAAACTATGAAAAGTGTTAGATCAAATAAAATAAGTTTGAAATATCAGAGATTTACATCATCAGGCTGCAAAGATATCGAGATTAGAACATTGGAGTTTGTGCCAAAGACTCAATTCCTTCGCCTCAGAGATTGTAATTTAACCAAAACCCGTTTCTTCTCAACATACATTGGTCGGCCAGATGACGTCTCCAACTGTGTACGTCCTAATTATCTACCAATCTGATAAGAATTTATAACCATGACACAAACTATCGTACGTCAAAGTACGGCATCAAGCCGGACCTTGTTAGGAAGAAAGACCTTAGAGCGCTAACATCTCAATAAAATAAACTTAGTCCGGGAACTTTCAATGAACAGAATGATTGATCGATATCTTATTGGTCAAAGCTTTGTGAATTTGACCAAGAAAAGATAAGTCTGCGAGGAGAGAATAGGCTTAACTCATTTCCTCTCCATTTATAAGTTTCCATTTATAAGTGAAGAAATAAATTATAATATTACTCTAATGACATTAACACGTGAAATTGTGAAACATGAAAATGAATAGCCTTAGAAGTTAGGGGAAAATTTCGCATTTTTCACAAGACCTTCAGACAGAAACAGGTTTTCATTCCCAATTTATCTTTATGTATTATTTATAATTCACTATAAACGGTCTTAATTACTTCTTGTTTTTTATTCTTTCTATTAACCTCTTGAACCTTGCTCTCTAATCATCTATCGTAATAATATACCTCCTTAACCTAATCCCTACTCTTCTATCCTGACTATACCTCCTGAACCTACTCCCTACTCTTCTATCCTGATTATACCTCCTTAACCTAATCCCTACTCTTCTATCCTGAATATACCTCCTGAACCTACTCCCTACTCTTCTATCCTGATTATACCTCCTGAACCTACTCCTTACTCGTGTATCCTATTATATTTCCTGAACCTACTCCTTACTCTTCTATCCTGATTATACCTCCTTAACCTACTCCTTACTCGTGTATCCTATTATATTTCCTGAACCTACTCCTTACTCTTCTATCCTGATTATACCTCCTGAACCTACTCCTTACTCGTGTATCCTGATTATACCTCCTGAACCTACTCCCTACTCTTCTATCCTGGTTATATACCTCCTGAACCTACTCCCTCTCTTCCATCCTGATTAAACCTTCTGAACCTACTCCTTACTTTTCTATCCTGATTATATCTCCTAAACCTACTCCTTACCCTTCTATCCTGATTTTACCTCCTAAACCTACTCCCTACTCCTCTATCCTGATTAAACCTCCTGAACCTACTCTCTACTCTTCTATCCTGATTAAACCTCCTGAACCTACTCTCTACTCTTCTATCCTAATTTAAACTTCCTGAACCTACTCCCTACTCTTCTATCCTGATTAAGCCTCCTAAACCTTCTCCTTACTCTTCTCTGAACCTTGATGAACCGAAACCTCTGGTTGTTCTGCTCATGCATTACTCTAACTCTATATATTCCGGGAATTAATTAACCCTTGATTGATTAATTAAGCTCCAGAGATCTAAATATGCATAATCACAATATCCAAGTTTGAAATTAAAACTTCCGGATGAGGATTTTTAAAAGTGGATTTAATACAAATCAATGTAAACTAAGCAAGAACGTATAAAAGTAAATAATATTTTGAAATAATTATAATGCCTCTCAAATTCCATTCAAATCCATTGAAATTGTGATTCAAGCTCATGTTGATTTGTCCACCTTATTTCCACCAATTTAAATATTTTAACTGAAATAGTATCATAATAATATTTCCGAACTTTTCTCTTCTGAAGATTCAATTTCACAAAAAATGAATTAAAGGAAATTCTCTGTATTCTGCAGAAATAATTTTGTTTTATTTTGAAGAAAACCGAACCAAGATTGATATTAAAACAAACATATTTTATCTAGATATTTACAAAAGAATACAAATTCAGAGAATGAGAGGGAATCGAGTACAGTAAGATTAGGAACTATAATAAAGTTTAGGCTAGCTTGTCTTTATCTTAGAAAAAACACATTTCCTTACCGCAATACTTTTCAGTTTGAATAATTACTATGACTTAAGCGATATTCCGCGCGTTGGAACAGTCTTGACAGTTTGGGAAGGTTTGGGTGTCGTATCGTTAGCAATGATTGATCGGACTAACGTACAGAGGCGCAACTAGGGGGGGCGGCCGGGCGCGCGCCCTCCCCTAGCACCTGAGAGGGGGGGCGCTCCCCCCCCCCTTGCAGAATGAAAAGAAAGAAAGAATTGCGAAAATCAGTATCAAAACCAATAGAGTTATTGTAGAAATTTTATTATATTATAGTTTTAAAAAATATTTTTATCTTTCTCAATTCTCAAGGCTAAAGGCTATTGTAAACATTTAATGTAAAAAAAGGTTCTGAACTGTATTTTATTTGTGTTGAGTTTATATCTGGGCCGAACGCTGCGGCTAGGACAGGCTAGGGGGCCGAGTGCCGCGGCTAGGACAGGCTAAGGGGCCGGGCGCTGCGGCCACAAAAGTTACTGATCAGCTGATTTAGTGCAAAAGTACGTTAGTTCAATCGGACATTAGTGCAAAATTAAACAATATTAAAATGTTTTTATCAGTAAGATAAATATTTTCGTGTACATAGAAAATAAATCCACGAAACACAGTGGTTAAAAACTGAAATTTCCTAGGTTGGAAAGTTGTTTGAACTGAATATTCTAAATTGAGAAGTGGATCAAATTAAATGAGTCAGCTTGGGAAGTGTTTTAAACTGAACGTTCGAGGTTTGGACTTGGTTTAACATTTATATTTGAAGTTGTAAATTAGCTAGAAACTAAATATTCTTGGTTGAAAAATTTAAAAATGAAGTGGTTTAAACTGTATATTCTAGGTAAAGAAATGATTAAAACTGAACGAAAGGGTTTTTGTATTTTTTAACTAATATTCTAGAAGAAGTAAGGTTTAACGTATAATCAAGTTCTGAAGTGTTCTTACTGGACATTTTTATTTGGTCCGTGTTCAAACGAAATATTCTAAGTTTGGGCGGGTTTTAAACTAGATTCGTTCAAACTTAATACTTTAGGCATGGAAGTGGTTTGAACTTAATCTTCTAGGCTTTGAACTGAATTTTTGGGAAGTGGGTTTTAGTATTAAATGTAATTTGGGAGTTGGGGTTAACAACAAAATCTGGGTAGGTAAATAAACAAACTGAATCTTCTCCGTTGGACAGGAGTTAAAAATAAATGTTCTAGTTTGGGATGTGATTTAGACAGAATGTTCTTAATTGCAGGAAGTGGTTTGAATTGAATATGCTATTTTGGGATGTGGTTTAAACTAAATGATCTGTATTGGGAACTGAACTGAATGTTCTTGATTTGGGAGCGTTACTGCATGTTTTATGTTGGAAAACGTTTTAAACTGAAGGTTTTAGGTTGGAAAGCGTTTTAAACTGAAGGTTTTTGGTTGGGAAGCGTTTTAAACTGAATGTCTGTGGTTGGAAAGCGTTTTAAACTGAAGGTTTTAGGTTGGGAAATAGGTTTAAATTCATTAATTCGTGTTACTTAAGTGGTTTACATTTCACGTTAATGATTGGAAGTGGTTTAATCATAAAATTCCGGGTTAGGAAGTATTTTAGAATGAATGTTTTTGATTTAGAAGGATTTGAAATGAACGTTTTGGGTTTGGAAATGGATTTAAACTAGATGCTCTTGATTTGGAAAACTAAAACTAAATTAGATTGAACTACAAGCCAAACTAAAGTAAATTGTACGCAAGATTGAACTACACGCCAAACTAAAGTAAATTGTATGCAAGATTGAACTACACGCCAAACTTAAGTGAATTGTACGCAAGATTGAACTACACGCCAAACTTAAGTAAATTGCAGGCAAGATTGAAATCTTGAGAAGAACAAATGATATGAATTTCTACCATGTAAAGGAACAGATTGCTTTTCTCACACGTTTGCGTAAATCAAAGCTACAGGATCTACGAGGTCATTCAGTCGTACCAGTGATGTCTTTTTTACCTTCACCTTCTGTCTAGTTTACAGTGACTATATATATTTGGTTGGGAAGTGGCTTGAGCTTGGGAAATGGATTCAAAATGTATTTTCTTTATTATGAAGTGTCCTGGACATTATAATAATAAACTCCTTCTGTAGAGGAATATATTATGATGATATGAAATATTGATAAAGACTTCTTGAAATCTTGAAACATTGAATACAGTTTCGAGTAAAACCAATTCCATATTTGAGCCGTGGCTTAAATTTAAGCCGCCGCTCAAATTCTTTTAATTCGGCCTCTGGCTGGAAAGAAATATTGAAGATGTTTTCTAATTACCACTGTAGAAAATCTAGTTTTCAATTAAATTTTTCAATGTGAAGGATCATTACTAATTGGTGATCCTGGGCTTCTTTCATTTTCTTAATTAAAAGAATGATATATAATGATAAAATGATTTCATTAGAGGTGCAGAGAGGATCCGATAAATAGAAGGGTGGTGGGGAGGGATATATGGATATATACAGGAGAGGGATACATGGATATGTACAGGGGAGGGATATATGGATATATACTGGGGAGGGATATATGGATATGTACAGGGGAGGGATATATGGATTGTACAGGGGAGGGATATATGGATCTATACTTGGGAGGGAATTATGGATATATGCAGGGGAGGGATATATGGATATAAACAGGGGAGGGATATATGGATGTATACAGGGGAGGGCCGGTACAGGCGCGTATTCAGGATTTTAGCGCGGAGCGGAAAAATTTTTTTTGCCCCCCCCCTGGCTGTTTTTTGCACCCCCCTGGAATTGTTTAGTTCAAAAAGTCAATTAACATCATAAAAATACACCAAAAAGACTACATTTTTGGGTGTTACTAACCTTACAGACTAAAAATTATTCCTTTGCTCGAAAAACTAACTTTAACTTTCAACTTTATAAATCACATAACTCCATTACAGCTCACTAAATCAATAATCATTAAAAATTATATTTTCACATAACGAAATTTCGTCTGAAATTTTTAGATAGAATTTACTCCATCTACATATTCACCAACTCTTTTAAGCTTCAATTTTCTGGGATTGGAATTGCATTTCAATGATTTTCTCAGGAGAGAGTTCAGACAGCCTTCATTCAATGTTAATGGAAAAGTAAGCACTAGCTGCACAAGCTTCAGGGTTTTGTATTAAATTTTGTATTAACAGTGAATTTAGACAAATCCTTAGTCTTTGTCATTGTCAGGTGTTATTTTTTAAACGTATAGTTTCCTTTTAATTTTATAATTTTCCAGGGGGGGGGCAAGAGACTACTGCCCCCCCCCTGAATACGCCACTGGGGCCGGATATGTTGATGTGGATAGGGAGAAATATATGGATATGTACAGGGGAGGGATATATGGATATGTACAGGGGATGTATACATGGATATGTACAGGGAAGTGATATATGGATAGATAGAGGAGGAATATATACAGGGGATGGATATATATGGATATGTACAGTGTAGGGATATATGGATATATACAGGGGAGGGATATATGGATATATACAGGAGAGGGATATGATATATGGATATATACAGGAGAGGGATACATGGATATGTACAGGAGAGGGATATATGGATATATACAGGGGAGGGATATATGGATATATACAGGAGAGGGATATATGTATATATACAGGGGAGGGATATAAGGATATATTCAGGGGAGGGATATATGGATATGTACAGGGGAGGGATATATGGATACGGATCTGGGATGGATATATGGATATGTACAGGGGATGGATATATGGATATGTAGAGGAGGGATATATACAGGGGATGGATATATGGATATGCATAGGGGAGAGATATGTACAGAGGAGAGACATGTGGATATGTACAGAGAAAGGAATTGGTTGATTTGTACACGGAAACCTCAATAAAATTTGTTCTCAAACCTGATTTCTAAGGAAAAATTTCGGGAAATTTTCTGCATCTTAGTGAAATAGAAAACTGTCAGAAATTTAATTAAGTCAAGAAATTCGCGTACCCGGGTCATTTTTCATAATACAGATCCGCTTAAAAGGAATTGAATCTTTGCCACAAACTCTGATTTTCTAATCTCTATATCTTTTCAACCAAATGTCGTAGACCTTAGATATTTCAAACTATGAATTCTTCTAGATCAAAAAAAACTAAGTTTGAAATATCCAAGGTTTTTGTCCTCAGGTTTACAAGATATAGAGATGGAAAAATCCGAGTTTGTGGCAAAAATTTAATTCCTTTGAATGGATCCGAAGTATTTAAGGGATGGTTATTAAGAGTAAGACCTACAGGGTGTCCTACATCAAATTGGATAGTGTTAAAGCTTTAAATTATGATTTCCGGGACTAGTTAGATAATCTATATAGAACGTGTCAGTTAAAACAAATTTAATATTGCCAGTATAAAAAATTGCATGCAGAAAATACAAGGTTTATCGAGTATTATGTGTATTTTGGGGCTATAAGCTTGGAGACAATCTAAAACAATATGAGACGCTCGGTAGCTGAAGTCTGATGGCTGCCATATTAATTTTTTTTAGAACTAACCCGACTGTCTCTAGCAGTACAATTATTAAAAGTATACACCTAGGCTGTATTTCTAACCCGGATTTACTGCTTAACAAAAAAATATTCATTCCGAAAATTCCGCCCCTTGTGTGCATCCTCTCTTATACTCTAGTATATTCCTATATCCTTTAATCCTCTTCTACTCATATAATCTTATAGCTGTCATTATATTTAGTATAATCCGCTTCAAGTCCCCAGGGAGGTTTTTCTTTACTCTTTATTGTATAAACTATACACTCGACACTACTCCAAACCTAGATTTTAAAAGGAAGAAAAATAAACGATTAGATTTCAGAATAACTGGTCAAATATTTATTAAACTATAATTCCATATTTTAAGGAAATGAACTGTGAATCGAATACATATAATTAGACCATGATATAATAGTTTTAAAACTAATTATGACGTCAGAAGTGAAATTAAGATGAGAAATCAGTCTCTGATTCTCCGGAAATAACAATAAAAAATCTCTGTTCAGAATACTGGGACTACTATCTATTATAAACCAGGAAGTCCACTCTTCTCATATAACTGATTGCAAAATCCATCCCATTGATGGTTGGATCGCTGAACGCAAACTCGTCCTGCGTAAGATGGTGTCCAAGCAGGAAAGATGCTCGCATACTCTCGACAAGTTTGGATGCAATTCCCTTCCTCCTAAAAAACAAAAACTTGATAAAAAAAGATGGTTTGAGGGAGTGAAAAAAAATGATATTTTTCTGTTCCATAAAAATGCCAACTAGAAACAAAATCACATTATAGGGAAGCCGACTTTACAAATTTTGAACTAAAATTATTCAAAAATACTTATTGGGAAAACATTCAAATATGGGGCTCACCTAAACTCTGCCAACACCCATATTCTGGATATTCCACATTTAACCGGGTTCGGAGTCTCGGAGCACATATAAACCTTCCCACTCTCCTCTGCAATTAGAATTAGTTTACTAGGATTCCAAAATATATTGCAGGGTTATCAACAATTATTGCCATTTCAGAGACGACGGTTTGAGTCTATTTCCTAATTACGTAGTTTCCCACACAGGGTAAAAAGTAAGAAAACGAATAAAAAACTAGCCTTTTGATATCCCATTCCCCCCACCCCCCATCTTTAAATTGTACACCCGTTTCCGCATTTTACTTTATGTTTTAAATAATATATACCATCAAATGACTATTCAACCATTCTATATTTTAAGAAGGTTATTAAAAAAATTCAAAATTAAATTGCAGAAATATTGTTAACTTACGTTTCGGTGTAATAACACGGAAACCGTTCTCCACGGACTCCGCCAGTAGGAAGCCTGCAATCTTCTTCTCGCTGATAAACAGGAATACCTTAGTTTTCTCCGGGTACCGGATACCAACCTCAGAGAACCCGAGATCCCTGAAAAAAAAATTGTTTGTTTAAATAAGAATTAGTTTCCAGAAGAGATAATGATTAAGCTAATTACAGTATAAATAACGTATTTAATGTCTTTTCGTATTTTGGTTTAATTGTATTGTAAAAAATTGTTTCAAGTTTTTTTTTACCAGACATGAAGTTTTTTTAAAATGAAAATGTTATGCCATTGGACGATTTTATTATAAAACATTTTTCGAGATATTTCCGGCATCATTAAAAACTTACCAGTTGGTAAATTAAAATATCAATTTCAAGGAGATACGTTTTAAACAATGACTGAACGTTATCCTTAGAAAAACTAAAAATGTGCAAATTTCCTTTAACAGGTTGTTTGCAAAAAATTTGCAATTTTTTTTCGCAAAACTTGTGCAATTCGTTTCCTTATGTCAAATACTTTCCAAAAAGCTAAATTTTATCAAAATCTGACAAGTGGAAGTGGGTCAAAACAAAGATTTAGTTTGTTACAGAAAAAAAGCAGTCATTCAGGCAGTGTGCCTAGACTAAGGCAGTTAGTATTAAAGCCTGGTTTTAGGCCTAAAGGGAGGGCTTTGGGTATGTAGGAAAAGTCAAAAAATTTCAACAGCCTCAGACCAATACTTTTTGAGTTATGTAAAAAAAACTACAGGGGCCCCCAGCAGGAATAGGGTTAAGTAACCCAATTTCAATAAATATTTTTCTCTGTAATATTTCACCCCTCCCATCCCTACCATACTTAAAAAGTAAAAGCTTACCTAGGATATCCTGAACTGCAGCAAACGCTGTAATCTCCGGGTCCTGGTCAACAAACTGTGTACTGACAACTCTACCCGGAGCAAGATCGAGCTGAAGTCCTGGATCCATGTAGATATAATCCTCTTCCTCTTCCTCTTCTTCCTCCTCTCCAAGTCGATCGATCAGGTCAGATATATTAGTTTCTGTTTCATCCTGATACAAGATTAAATAAATCTACACCACCAATATATCTTTATCTAAAACAGACAAAAAAAAGTTGATTGGGAACAACCATATGATGACAATGAAAAACATGAATTACACATATTCGGGCAAGGATGAATTACAGAATCCCATATATTAACTATTAGTTTCTTACATCGTCCGCGGCAACGGTGAACTTGACAGGACTTGGTAGAAACTTCTGAGGAGAAGATCGCTCCGGAGTTAGAAAATCCGCAGATGGAGAGAAGAGTTTTCCGTTGGCTCTAGCCTTAGGTTTAGATCCTTCAAAGTAGCACTGTTTCAAGGGAGACATGTTCTTCCGAGGAGATCTTCGGGCGGGTGTAACCCCTCCTCTCCTGTATATAACCTGACCTCCTTTCACTTCGTAGTCAACTGTTCTCTCCTTACTCAAGGTGAAGTTGCCAGTTTTCGGAGTCACCGGGGCTTTATTGGGTTTAGGAGTCTTCTGTGCATTCTTACTTCCAGGGATCTCAATCGACATTGCTGGAAGTTCGGATATCTTAATATCAACCTTTTGCTTCTTCTTCGGACGTTTGATGGCGTGGCCGAACCCTCCCTTGTTTACTCCTTCATGTTTTCTCTTCACCCCTCCGAAGGATTTTCTCGACTTCCTAGATAAATTCTCTCTGATCAAACTCTTGGAAACAACCTTCCTCGGCTCACTTTGCGATTTATCTATTAGTTTCTTAATACTCTTTGACTTTTCTTCTTTATTCTCCGTCCTCGAGGATTTGTAGAAGGACGAGGTTTCAATTTTCGGAAGTTGTACTTGTATTGTCGGAGAGGGTTCTTGTTTCCTAGATGAGAGCGGAGCCTGTTTGTACTGCTCCGGTATATTAAATGTTTTAGATTTTCTCCGAGGCGGCGTATTTATCATCAGAGATCTCAACGGTGTTCGAAAGGATTTCGGACTCGCTACCTAGTAACAGAATTCTTATTAATTTAAGCTTAAATAATGAAGTCCAGGGTGTATATTATACATTTTGAACAGTTTAAGGTCAAGGATAAGGTTTTAGAAACTTTAGACCCCAAATATTTAAATAAATGCATCCCCCCCCCCCCCCTCTTAGTCTTGAGAATATAAGTCTAGCAGGATAGTTAAGTTATCTGGCAATTCCCTAAAACAAAGTTTAACAGATAAATCTAAGGTTCTGCAGTTAATTCGTCGACACTAACGACTAAAATCTGCAAACTTTTTACCGCCTCCAATAAAGAACCAAACTTTATTCTTTCAACTTGTGTTGTGCAGACAGGATATAAAAGGACAGTTACTAGTTTCTCAACTTTTAATAACAGGAAAAGTAACCCCATTAAAATATCATTAATATTCAACAACCAGCGCTGCAAATATAGAATGGTGAATATCGAGACTTGATCCTCTTTTCTTTTTGCTTATTTCAAGACTAATTTAGTCTTAATATTAATTTTTAGAGTTAAGAGCTGTGCTCTTTAACTTTTGAAAAACCAGTTTTTAATTTTTCGGCATTTGTGGAGTTACATCATTTGAACTAATGATCGATTGCACGAGCGCAAGTTTTGGATTACTGTTTATTAAGACTAACGTTCAAAATGACTTTAGTCCTCAAATGTGATAAAATATGCTTTTTACTGAGTTCATAATAACATGATTAAATTAATATTGGTCTAAATGCTCATAAAGCCGGTTTTTGAAGCTGACTGCAGTTCAATCAGATTTTAGTCCAATCGATATAGCATCGTATCTGTATTTGTTATCAAATTCAACTTTTAACACCGTAGGTATATTCAAAAAGAGAGGATTAAGAAGAAAATCAAGTGTGTACATTAGGTACTCAGATTAAGCGATCGGGATTAAGGATATCTCATTTTGAAGTTTTTAACTTTGGACTTGATCCCAGCTGGGATAATCTCCGCTAAGAATTAGGGATCCTTGAGCTGGTTTAAACCGGTTCAAAAAAAAAAAAAAAAAAGACTCTGTACAGCAATAAACCGGGTTTGTGCATTGAAATATGAACTCACCGGTCCACTACGGTGAGAGCATCCTGAACCTTCCTCCACATATGTTTAGGATCTCCGGGTTGTATCATAACTATCCGTCCGTTCTCAAACTCGCCACAGTTCCTCTCGTTCTTCCAGCCTGGGAACTTGAGCCTGTCAACTATACCGTTGTGGGACTTCTCATGACTAGCTTCATCCTCAGGATCTCCTACAGTAACAAATCGTTAGAACAGGGTTTTGACGTGTAACTGTTGTATAGTAAAACAACATCTAAACAATTTGTGTATTTAATGGTTTTAATCAAATTTTACTAGTAGCTTGAATATCACCAAGTGAAATAGGTCTGTGTAAACACTGAACAATTTCCGAGTTGTATGTGCATTTAACTATTAAAAACCCGAAACTTGAACAGAGTTTAAATTTTAATGACTGGAATTATTCTTATTTTATTTTTTAACTTTTATCGCTTATGAGTTATTTACTAGGAAAACAGGGGTTAAGTATTGAAAGTGGGGAAACTTTTCAGTTACAGTTTTCATTTTACCACTCCTCAGGCAAATCTTTTTGAACAATTACCCCTCGCCAGAGATAGATGTAGCTCTTCAGAATTCAGGGGTGTATATATTTTAAGAAACTATCCCCCTCCCCATGGGGTAAGTTTTTTCATCCTTTTTCATACTTCTTACGCGCAAATTCATCTTTTCCTCCCTAAAATCAGTTATTTTCCCTAATCCACAGAATAAAACCCTAAAAAAATAGTTCCGCGCAAACATACCTAACTTTTTTAGGGGGGGGGGGAAGGGGGATGTTTTAAAGATAATGTCCACACCCCTGAATCAGTAAAAGCCAGCAATAATCTCATAAAAAACATGAATCAATGCTAACCTATAGTGTAAACCACTCCGCATGTAAGACACAGAGTTGGTCCCCGTTTCTGTCCAGCATCTATTTGGAGCTGGTTTGGATCCTGACACACAAATCCTCTCCGTCCTTCAAATAATACTCTTATTGGAGAAAATAGAATGAAAACTAAATCTTGTTTGAAGTCAGATCCAGTATTTAACGTTACCATTTCTTTTTTATATTTAAAATATCATTTCCTTTATATTCCCTAAAATGTTGTAGAACTAGTTTATGTGTAAACAACTAAATAGCATTGCTGAGGAGAAAGTTAAAACTGTGGTTTAGAAACCAATCTCTAGTTGTTTTACCGCGAGGTTTAGTAATTTCCGCTCCCGTCTCCGTTCCACTGTCAGCACTCGACTTGTAGAAAATAGGAAAGAGTTTGTCAGAGTTCTCCGCCCCATCTTCTCCTTCATCTTCATCTTCCTGAGATGCAGTGCTGTCACCTTGAGAATCCTCAGCACTCAGTTCCCCTAAACAACAAATTAAACTTGATAAGGTTTTAGAAACTTTAGACCCCAAATATTTAAATAAATTGGAATATGAGTCTCGGAACTAATTACACCCCTGAATGAATTAAAATAATAAATCTGGTTTTGTTAAAATGTTTTTTTTTTACCTGTGTATAAGTTCTGGTGGAGAACTGTGACGGAGTTCTAGGAAATATCTCCTCCGGAGAGCTTGGCTCCGGAACCCGTAGATTCTCTGAATCCATTCTAACCTCCTGTTTACTCTTCTCCCCCTGCACAGATACAAATTAACTTGAAGAACGAAAAGCAAACAGATAGGGTTTCTCTCCAGTGTTCAGAAAGATTAATCTATCTCTCCGACTTCATGCATCAAATAATAAAAGTTATATCAATACACTGGTAGATCAAGATAAAGATTACAAAAATCTGAAACGAGACAAAATTGTGTTCTAAATATCTTGCAGATAAGTTTCCAAAACATAACATATTTTTTACAAATTCAAATGACTCCTTCACAAATCTGCCATTCGTCCTATCTTAAAAACTTCTCATATAAACAGATTTTTATGAATTAAAAATTATAATTGTTAAATTGTTGCATTAGAAATATGGATTATATTCCCGATAATAATTAGAACTAAAATGCAACCTAGTCGATCCAAGGGTGTATATTTTCTCGTTAAATCATTTCTCTTTTCCCCCCAGATTATATATTTTTAATGGTTTTATTCGCTGAATTGGGGAAAATATATTTACCGCCTTTTGGCGAACATTACCGACCCATGATTCCCCCAGCAGAGGGAAACGACCCGCTCTGGGAAGTTTTCGTTAAAAAATTCGCGCATTTTCATTTCATAAGACGGTAAAATTGTGTAATAACTACTTTTTCGGGAAATTCAAAATTTTGTCGACAAAATTAGTCTTCGAAACCCTTAAATTCCCTTAAAATTATTTACAACTTCTTTACAGGGAAGCTAAGTAGAAAATAATGAATTTTAGAGTAAAAATAGATGAAAAAAGTGGCATTTTTGAGTTTAATTTAAAATTTCAATTAAGAAAATTATACACCCCTGTCAGGATGTAAACTCAGGTCTATGTAATCCTACCTTTAGCGGTGTAACCTCGCTCCTCATCTTCCGTCCTCTCATCCCGGGCTCTCGTTCTTCCAGCACAGAGCCGTCTTCTATAGTATAATAATTTACTGTAGAAAAAGTAAAAAATAAAACTCGAGTTAATTATTTTGTGGGACCTGCCATGGAACCAAAGTTGGCAGGCTAGAAAACATGTGCCCTAGATATCATCTTTAAAATGGCTTTCAAATCATAAGAAAGTGTAATAACTACTTTATTTACGGCGCGCGAAGCCAACAAATTGAATTTACTTTTTGAATTAAAAAAGTTTCTGCTTACTTTTCTGGTTGAGATGCAAACATTTTCTTGAGCGTGGGCTACCACGACCCAACTCGTCGGGAGTAATTGCTCGGCTCTCGTCGGTCTGTGATCTAGATCGTCGGCCAACCATTTTTAATTCATCTGAACAAAAATAGTCCAAGAATTATGAAATCATCTAAAGGTCAAGTAGAAAAGCTTACGTACGTTATTTTTTTAGTAGTAAATATATATTTACAGTCTGGCGATTATAATTAAACGAAAAATAGTGTCTTGATAGAGTTGAGTTGTAGATCTACTGGCTCTTGACGGGCAGGGTTCCCTCTCCCTTCTTTCCGATCAGAGACTTGTGAATATGAGGAATAACTCCTCCACCAGCAATAGTTGCCTTGATCAGCGTATCCAGTTCCTCGTCTCCCCTACATAGATTAATATATTTATTCGTCAAAACTATATTGCAAGGTACACGATTTTTGGGGAAAGTAATAACTGAACCAAGACAATCTAATATGTTAATTGTTAATATAAATAATAAAAGAAAAAGAACCCCAAAAAATATCCCTAAAAGGTATCCCTTGTCCCGGTTGGAATTTTAAAAATCTCCGGATTAAAAAAAGCGAGAATTTTAATCATGACACAGTTTTCAACTCATGTCATTTAGTTCATGACTGGCATTATTAGAACTTAGAGGAATCATAAATGAAGTTAAAGGGCAACGTAGGGTAGTTGACTGAGAATGTAGCATTGTGTAGAAATTGTTTAGAATTTATTTGAGATATATAAAACGTTTTAATGATGTATAATTACTGAGTTCGAGCGCAACGTCAACTTTCAAGATCATCCATTTTGGGTGGTTACGTTTTGATAATCGTTTTTTTTTAAATATTAAATAACGACAAAAAAATGTAAAAAAAAATTCTACAATAAACAGATGGCATAAATACAAACAGTTCGAGAAAATAAAAATAAACTCTTTTCATCGAATATAAGTGTTCTTACTTAGTATTTGTTTCTTTGTTCACGAACGTTTTCTGTAGTTTTCCTTAAATTTTTATTGAAAATACGACATTTGAAGAAATCTGCGAAAAAACTCTTAAAAAATAAGAAATTCAATCTAATTATTGATTTGACAAATTTCTATTGAGAAATATGTTCCTAAACATCTGATTAGTTCACTGTAGATTTTATTTTTACATTTTTCGTCGGCGTTATTTATTTATTGAACGTCGATCAAACGCAGTAATTATACACTATTAAAACGTTTAATATGTCTTAAATGAATCCTAAAAAATTACTCCACAAACTACATTCTCAGTTCAACTACCATACATTGCCGGTCACTCCCTAAGTATGTCCAAATCAGACCTGATAGCAAGCTGAAGATGTCTGGGAGTAATCCTCTTTACTTTCAGATCCTTAGACGCATTACCAGCCAACTCCAGAACCTAGATATTCATCACTTTTAAAAATTATTAAATCAACTGTTCGAATTTTGATTCCATATATTTGAATTTAAACGGAGAATAAAACACATCGTGTGCGGTAAAAATCATAATATACAAGAACATTTAGAAGGCTTAACTGATTATAATTATTAATTCTAAGAATTTACACCTTAATAAATTGTAATGACGTTTTACTGATTAAAAAAAACAATAAAAATCAATCATACTTGCTATGAAGGACGCACAGAAAATTACCAAAGATACGTCTTGGATAATAATGTATATTTTGTCAAATGGTATCATGTATGATACGGCAGACAAACCATTGAGAAGCAAAACTAGAAGAAACACTATTCACGCTCACCTCAGCAGTGAGATACTCGAGGATAGCTGAACTATAGACTGCAGCCGTAGCTCCAACTCGTCCATGGCTGGTCGTCCTACTCTTCAGGTGACGATGAATCCTTCCAACAGGAAACTGTAGTCCGGCTCTAGCAGATCTTGAGACCGCTTTCTGCTTCGTCTTTCCACTGTCCTTTCCAGCTTTACCTCCGGCCATTTTATTTTCTAAAAATGAAAATTATAATTACTTGAAATTGTATCTAGTTCCGTCCTTTTCAGCTTCCAGCATAAACTTAATTGCTTTAATTATTGCAACTCATAATTAATTCTACTCTGCTGCCTCACAAGCCAATTTTATATGCCATGTCACCCCTTTGAACTCCCAACAGAGATATGTTATTAAAAATAAAAAGAATTATGTTAAAAATATTTAAAGACCTGTCAGATCCATTTCTTGCATGAATACCTAGCATTCAGACGACACAATTATTTACAAAATTATAAAGGAGATAAGACAAATTAGCATGGAGACCAGTTACCAGTTTGTTATAAAACCTGGGGAAAGATACATATAACCCCATTTATCGGGTCCTAGTAGGCGATTTTATATTCGTATTTTTTTGAACAAATTTTTAACAAACGATTAATATTAAGTATAATAGGTTTAAAAATTATAAACAAAGTAATCTTAGAAACAATACTATTAATAACTTGGAAATCACCAGTTTTTAACAAATTCAAAGACTAATCAGAACAATTGATTGAATAAACCCAAATACAATTTCACTGTTGACACAACTTGGAATTGGCGGGAACTGAATTAAATTATTAAAGTGAGCAAAGACGAGCGTACTCGTACACACCGCTAAATTAGCGAGTTAGAAAGCTTTCAAACCCCGCGCGCGGGAAATCAAAATGTACCGTGCCGACTTTACAGGGGGTGATAATTAAAATTTTTATTGAGTTTAGTTTTTCGCGTTCATAACTCTGAATGGAAAATACATCTTATTAATTTTCAAATCGTTTTAATATTTTTCCCCTGAAAAATGAAATATATCTCAAAGTTCAAACAATCAACGACGACAATCAGAACAACTGTTCCTAACAACAACTTACAGTTTATATTACATTCTTCCACCCACAACTTACACAGATTTCACCCTTTTTCCTTCACACCTCATATTTCTCTCCTCATTCACTAGACAACACCTTCCTTGTTCCCCTCCTCCGTCCTCTAACAGACAAAGGCAGATGGGGACTTTTGGGGACGTTAAATTATTCCCAGGTGCGCAACTAGACATTTAGCAAGGGGGGGGGGGGGCAAAGGTCAAATATATCACGGGTAGCGCGATATATTTCCCCCCCCCCTGATCATTTCGGGGGGGGGGGGCAAGAAAATGTGAATTATACTCAACCATGGGTTATATATCGTTAGAACTGCAACGAGACCGAAATATATTTTCAATAAAATGTGAACTATAACATCTACTTTTTTTACTCTACAGCGTTTTGGTGACGCTCCATCACCATCGCCGAATTTTAAATTAAAAAAAAAACTACCTCACCAATTCAGGATATTTTGGGGGAAACTTTTTTATTTGGGGGCATTCTTTTCAGTTTGGGGCAAATTTTTGTGGGAAAAATCTGAAACTACATTTCAGGGGCAAATTTTATTCTTTGGGGGCAATTTTTTTGGTAATTGTAAATCTTTGTTTTTGGGGCAACTTTTTTTTGGGGGGGTGATTATTTCAGTTTGGTCAATATTTTTTATGGAAAATCTTAAATCTTTATTTTGAGGTAAAATTTTTAAAATATATGAAGGGCATTTTTTTAAACTATAGGGTCATAATTTTTTGTGGGCGGCAAAACTTCATAATTTTTTTAGCATTAACAAAAAACTAGGGACATTTTTATAAGATAGGGTTGTAAATTTTAAAAATATTTGGCGATAAAAAAATAAATTTAAGTGCTGATTAAAAATATTCTAAAAAAATAAGGGTTCAAATGTTTACATCATTTTCTTCTCAATATATTTCGCCAAAAACTTTGGCATAATCAGGAGTTTGTCCTATAACATTACAGATATAATAGACAATGAACATATAAAGTGAATAATACAAACAAAACAACTTAAATAAACAAAGAAATTGTGCAACCTTTGCAATAAGGAATTTGTCAAATGAATAATGTCAAAACACATAATACTTAAAAAGACAAGAAACAAATCTAGAAAACCGTACCTTACGCGTTTGAAGAGTATTGAATGACTGGACTGGAATGGAAAAGGATCGACTAGTTTAAAAGGGCGTATGCGGTGGGGGGGGGGGGGTGTTAAAGGGGGTATAATTCGTCGGTCAAACGGTCAAATACAAAATTTCGATCAACACTGTAAGGTTCTGTTGGTAATACATAAACATACAGCTTAAAACAAACATAATTCATTTTTTTAAGATTGCAATTAGCATTAATGTTTTCTTGTTCAGTCCTGATCTCACTGAGTTTAATTTCTGTATTAAGCAAATAAAAATAAAAAACTTCCACGAAAAAAATGGCGGTTTAAGCTTGACAAATGTAATATTTACACCCGATGTAATATATAGAGTATGATCATATACTAGAAAACCCTTCAACCCTTTCTCCGGCTCTGAGCGGAGAAAAGAACCTGAAGAATATAAGACAGTGCACAACCAAACCAAGGTACTAATGCAAGGAAAGTTAATTGCGGTCGCGTATACTCTGCGTACATATTGAAACCAGTTCTCGCTGGGAGGACTTTGTAAACAAGAATAGATGCATCAGTGTTCGTTTAGTATCCGAGGTAGTTAAGCATTTAATTTTGATAACTTTGAAAATTCACACAATGACCAGAATATTTCGTAGATTTTTTTTGTAAAAATGGATTCCCTGTCAGCCTGTGACATCCGTTTTGTGTTCACTTTTCCACCCAAAGACAGTGCACTGAATGTGTACACCTCTGAAATAACTTTCCTTACATTAGTACCTTGAACCAACCTTTCTAGAATACAGACGTAGAGTTTAATCTCCCGTTTGTATAGGAAGGTTGGGTAACTTGCATACAGCCAACAGATTGATATAATCTTTATCTTGCCTACCAGGGAACTAAGGAGGTTACTGGCCTCCTTCCACCTCATTATAAACGAAGATATATCCTAGGAGTCGAGAGTCCTCATCATATCAGAAGATATCAGAGAATGTTCTTCACTCTCCAACTGTTTTAGGAGAGACAAACACACGGGTTCACCATACTCGTCTGTAGATCTTATCAAGAGATTTCTCCATACTCGTCTGTAGATCTCAACAAGAGATTTCTCCATACTCGTCTGTAGATCTCATCAAGAGATTTCTCCATACTCGTCTGTAGATCTCATCAAGGGATTCATATCCTGTAGCTTCTAGAACTGCACTAATTTATCTCGTACCAGCCCGTCTGAACTACCTACTGGAATATCCTGGATACAGAGAAGAACTAGGTTATTCAAGATATCAGAGGCTGCCTAAACATGATATTGGAGCAGCTAGAAGATCCAATCAGACTTAGAACTCCAGGAGCAGAAGCTAAACCTGATACTGGAGACGTTGATCTTTTACAGACAGCTCTTCATAGATCTGGAGCAGCTAGAAGATCCAGTCAGACTTAGGACTCCATAAGCAGAATCTAAACTTGATACAGGAGACGCTGCTCTTTACAGACAGCTCTCCACATTCCCATCATATCATAGGATAAGCTTGTTACAAGAGACGCTAATCTTTGCAGACAGCTCTTCATGTATCTGTTTTAGAAATAGCTGCAGGACACACAGGAGAGCTAAGACTTCCAAGACACATAGGAGAGCCTATGACACATAGGATAACTAGGGATAGCTCTGGGAGCAGCTCTAACTGTAAGTAAGGCAACATAGCAGAGAATTTAGGGATAGTTCTGGGAGCAGCTCGAGCTGTAAGCAGCTAAGATTGCAGTGTAAAAGATAATTAACTGGAGCCGCTAAACGAAATATCGAGTTGAGGAAGCTGCCTAGATAGATACGGAACTGGAGCAGCTAAAACAAGATATTGAGATTGGGGAAGCTGCTCAGACTGACACAGAACTGGAATAGTTAATCGTAGAGTTTCCTGAAAGAGAGGAATTGAAGATTGCATATCGGAAGTATATCAAGACTAGACAGAGGATTGCAACCATGGAGAAACAGCTCCAAACTCATGATCTTTTAAGGTTTGTCATGCTTCCGCTAGATCTCTGGAAACCACAGGCTCGGAAACCTTAGAAGAACTAAATATACTCAAGAACCTTATATGCGGACTGAGAGCATAATGTACTGCAACAAGAAGAAGTGTGAGCCCCTGCAAACACATAGTAAACTAGTTCAACAAGAATAAACATAAACAGATGTATTTAGATCAATAAACTGAAAAGCTGATAAATCACATTCATTCATACTCTGCGAAATGTATCTGAAATAATATATAGAGAACATTAATGGGATTTATGAAATGAAGTACCGGGACCAAGAGAAGGACACTTGTACACGCCCTTTCTCTGAGGGAGCAAATGATTGATCTCGAAACCCCGAAGATTTAAGTGTGTAATTGTAATCGATATTAGCAATAATCATTACATAAAATCATTATCTTTGTTATAAAAACCTAATTTTCAATTTCTATCTATCAGCCTTGAGGCATATACAATATATAATATAAATATAATATACAGTGATACACTCTACATTTTATAATTTATTTATTGACCACAGTAGCAACCTGTAAGATTAAAATAATATTTTGGAAATGTCAGGATTGAACAATACTTGATTATCATATATAAAATTATACTGATAGAGTGGAAAGCTTGACGGCTCTGATGTTTGGTTTGGGTTTGAGGAGTGCCAACCATAATTGTTTGTTATCCATTTATAATCTTCAGTTTTAGATTATAAAACTTACAGTTTTTCTCACATTAAAAATCAATCTTTTTTCTCTTTTTCACGTGCAATTATTAAGTAAAATAAATCTTCTCCAAATAGATTCTATGTAAAACAGATGGCAACGTAGAGTTTGTACACTTTCAGTACAGCTTTATTCTTACGTCACAAGTGTCAACTTAGTTTTTGTGTCTAACAAAATTATTAATAATAGTGATGATTTTAGAATTAAGTGCTTATCTTACAGAAAAATAAGTGCAATGTTTTCTGTTTTGGCACTTTTTTATTTAATCTTGGAAAACATGTCAACTAATGTGAGAAAATTTCGTTTTCCTTGTTATATTTGACACTTGTGACGTCTTGTATAATTGGCCCAGTTCTCTGTTGCCATCTATTGTACTTACTTGATATTCTAATTGCTAATTGTTTTTTTGCTTACTAATCCTATACTAATCCTATACTAATCCTATACTAATCCTATACTAATCCTATACTAATCCTATACTAATCCTATACTAATCCTATACAAGTCCGAATACCCGAATAATTCCCATTAAGTTATTAAGAAATAACTTTCAGGCTGAAATTGACAAAACCAGAAGCTGGTTTATTTCGTTGATTTATTAAGATAGATTTTAGATAGAATTTATGATGGAAAGATGTTTTCTTTTATCTAAAAATCAACAACTTGTAATTTTGAAAAATTGGCCTGTGGTTTTACAGCACAAAAGAGTAAGGACGTAAAGACGTCAAATATTCATTTGAAATATCAAAGTTCTACGACTCGGGTTGCAAAAATTCAGGAATTTAAAGAAAATTTAAGTTTAAATAGAGTAGAAAGTATGACTAAGTGGAGATTTTCTTTATTTGGAGATTAAAGTTCTCCCCAGAAAGTTATGATTATATCTATGTATATGGTATGTTGGAAGCTTAAAGCTACTCATTATACTGCGCCTTGTAATTAAACCTCATTACTTTGGCTGATAACAAGATTCAATGGCAAGTAGAAAAAAATATTTGTCAAGATTATTAAAATTTTCTATAGAAGTATATAAAAAAGCTTTTGTGTTTTAATTTTTTAATTCTAATTTGGTTTTAACTCAAAAAATTAATTATATTTTTTGTTTAATATAGTTAACTGTTCTAATCCATATATATTCTCTAGTTTAGTTTAATGGAGTTAACTGTTCTAATCCATATATATTCTCTAGTTTAGTTTAATATAGGTAACTGTTCTAATCCAATTCTCTAGTTTAGTTTAATATAGGGAACTGTTCTAATCCATTATATTCTCTAGTTTAGTTTAATATAGGTAACTGTTCTAATCCATTATATTCTCTAGTTTAGTTTAATATAGTTAATTGTTCTAATCCATATATATTCTCTAGTTTAGTTTAATATAGGTAACTGTTCTAATCCAATTCTCTAGTTTAGTTTAATATAGGTAACTGTTCTAATCCATATATATTCTCTAGTTTAGTTTAATAGACTTAACTGTTCTAATCCATATATATTCTCTAGTTTAGTTTAATATAGGTAACTGTTCTAATCCATATATATTCTCTAGTTTAGTTTAATATAGGTAACTGTTCTAATCCAATTCTCTAGTTTAGTTTAATATAGGTAACTGTTCTAATCCATTATATTCTCTAGTTTAGTTTAATATAGGTAACTGTTCTAATCCATATAGAGTTAACTGTTCTAATCCATATATATTCTTTAGTTTAGTTTAATATAGGTAACTGTTCTAATCCATATATATTCTCTAGTTTAGTTTAATAGAGTTAACTGTTATAATCCATATCTATTCTTTAGTTTAGTTTAATAGAGTTAACTGTTCTAATCCATATCTATTCTCTAGTTTAGTTTAATATAGGTAACTGTTCTAATCCATATCTATTCTTTAGTTTAGTTTGATATTGGTAACTGTTCTAATCCATATATATTCTCTAGTTTAGTTTAATAGAGTTAACTGTTCTAATCCATATATATTCTCTAGTTTAGTTAATGGAGTTAACTGTTCTAATCCATATCTATTCTCTAGTTTAGTTAAATATAGTTACTGTTCTAATAATCCATATATATTCTCTAGTTTAGTTTAATAGAGTTAACTGTTCTAATCCATTATATTCTCTAGTTTAGTTTAATAGACTTAACTGTTCTAATCCATTATATTCTCTAGTTTAGTTTAATAGAGTTAACTGTTCTAATCCATATATATTCTCTAGTAAGATGAAGATGAGAGGGAGTAAACCCTCCTGATTAAATTCATTACTCTTATACTCTCATAGATCTTATTTAATTACTACTTAGTACCAGGGTTGGTCCGGAGATCCTTATCTAAATATCTAAACTCACTCTCATCAATACAATCAAACACATCAAACTAATCTGGAACCTCTTAATTAGGTTCTATTTAATCAACATGCTTAAATAAGTCATATAAAAAAACAACATTAGGCAGACCTTTTGAGTACAAAACGGTTTAGCAAAAAAAAGTACAAAATTGAGATTTTGGCACAAACTCAAATTTTCTAATCCTAATATCTTTGCAGCCTAATGATTGAAACCTTTGATATTTCAAACTTGTACTATTTGATCTGCTACAATTTATAGTTTGAAATGTATGGGTTATAAAAACATAGAGAAGAGAAAATCATACTCAATTCCCTTAATGATCATTAGATGATTAATTAGTATCAGCTGAATTCAATCCTTGAATTGTATAGACGGCTTCAACCCAGGGACATTGCAAGCGAAACCAAACCAAGTTAGGCTTCTCCGGGATATAAAGTATTTTATTAATTCAGTATTATTTCTCCGGGATATAAAGTATTTTATTAATTCAGTAAAGATTTTATTTCTCATGCATAAATCCATGAAAGAAAATCTATTGAAAGCCTCATAAACATTATTATTTGACACATTTCACCCAACAACAAAAAGTTGAAAATAGTATACGGAAAATTTAAAGGAATTGAGCTCTGATTTTCTACTCCCTCTATCTTTGCAACCCAATGTCGCAGACCATAAGATATTTCAAACTGTGATGTTTGTATGGTTAAATAATTTAAGTTAGAAATATCAAAGGTTTACAACATCAGATTGCAAAGATATGGGTATTAGGAAATTAAAGTGTCTGACAAAGACTCAATTTCTTTATTTTTAGGAAAATAGATTTGATCTGAATGCTTTCTAATCTTTAAACCAATTTAAATGACTGTGATTGGTCCTATAATAATAATACTTTTTTTAAAGTACGAATTTGCAAAATGCGTTAAAATTTTTTTTTACTGATACACCTCAATTTACATTTTATTCCCGTTTAGTCCAGAGGTGCAACTAGGGGGGGGGGCGGCCGGGCGCGCGCCCTCCCCTAGCACCTGAGAGAGGGGGGCGCCCCCCCCCTGCAGAATGAAAAGAAAGAAAGAATGTCGAAAATCAGTATCACAGGAACAAGAAAACCAATAAGAGTTTTTGTAGAAATTTTATTGTACTATAGTAGTTTTAAAAATATATTTTCATCTTTCTCAATTCTAAAGGCTAAGGGCTATTGTAAACATCTAATGTAAACAAAGTTCTGAACTGTATTTTATTTGTGTTGAGTTTATAGAGTACTCGTAGATATCAAACTTTAAATTCTATTGGTAAAATATTCCAAGTTTGAAATATCAAATGTTTACACCACTCGGTCCAAAGATTTAGGGATTATCACCCTGTACATTGTTTATTGACTCACCATGTACATATTTTATACACTTAGCCATTTATCCTACACACATCTAATATTTCTTTTATTTGCCAGATGTAGAATTTGCAAATATTTTGCTGAATATTTTGCATAATTGTTGATTCAAAATTATCTTTTGCATTACTGTAAGTGTACAGGTTGTCCCAATAAACGTAGGAATCAAGAAACGATTTCTAAATGATTTTTGATTTATTATAGCGATGCCTGCTTATAGAAAAGCTGTAATGTTGCTCTTTTATCAATATTTTTCTTATATTTTGAAAAATCTAAATCTTTCCAAGGCAAATATTTTTTAATTCTTTAATTCTGACCATCCATGCGATCATGTCAGGTTCGGCAAAAAGTTGGGCCCGATCCGTTCAGCTGTTTAGACGTTTATGTGTCACAAACAAACAAACAGACAACAGACAAGCAAACTTTAGCAAAGTATGTAATATTACTGCAAACTAGCCATAGGAGGAGAAGTTAAAATAAAATGAGAAACTGCTGGTACAACTTTGCACAGTCGTAGCTCCTCTTGTCTTAATTCTACGCAAAAGTACAAGAACAACAAAGGAATTGAGTCTTTGCCACAAACTCTGATTTTCTAATCACTATATCTTTGGAACCAAATGTTGCAGACCTTAGATATTTTAAACTATGAATTCTGTTAAATCTAATAATCTGAATTTGAAATATCAAACGTTTTACAACATCGAGTTCCAAAGATATAGTGATTTATAGAAAATCAGATTTGTGGCAAAGTTTAAATTCCTTTGTTCGATTACAATTACATATTATAAATATCTCCTCAATGAGAGGAGTTATAATAGTAAATATATAAGAATTAAATTTAGTTCGGCGGGATACAGATACAGCCTCTTATAGTTTACATAACATCAACTGTTGTACACATATTTATCTTTCAAAATTAGATATTTCAACGCTAATTTATAACAAAGACAAACTTAAAGTCGTCACTCAATTCCCATGTTTATTGGAGCAACCTGTATATTAATGAGATACTGAGCTATAGATTGAACCTATGAAGAGGGATGAACCGGTCTTGAAATAAGAACCAAGCAATCAACAATGATGAATCAATTGATCAATTAAGCTTTATCCATATCATCTCATGCCATCAAGGTTAGGGATGGAGGGAGAAGTGGATGGATGAATGGAGGAATTAGTTAGGAGAGAAATGGATTAAAAGTTTAGTGGTAGGATGCAGTATGAGCTAAGTGGATGGATGCATAGAAAAATTGATTAATAGAAGGATGGATTAAGAACAAAGTGATAGAATGGATTATGAGGTAAGTGAATGGATATATGGAAGAATTAGTTAATAGATGAATGGATTTTGACCGAACTGAATGAAGGAGAAAATTATGAATAGATTTTAGGATTAAGAGTAGGTGTCCAGATAAATGAGTTTTTATGAATAAAAATTATGAAGATGAATTGTAACTGAAAAAGTCCTAGCAAGTTATTTTTCGATGTTTTAAAATACCATGGACAACGCTGGGTTCTGCAGATCTATTTGATAATTAAAAAAGAACATATTTACTTAACTGTTATCTAAGTATACTCCAGTGTTGATTGATTGAACCCATAAACCCCCCCCACCCCCCCTCCCCTCCCTCCCTATACACGATAAATGAGTGATGAGAACGTTATTGCGATACAATAGTATTTGCATGTTTGTTATCGAATATTGAATCATTCAAATTTACTTGCATATATACTTTTATACGGGGGGGGGGGGGATGCACACTGCACAGGGTATATTATTCATTTTGTAAGGTACACTCAGTGGTCTGCTTTTGTAAAGATCAATAGATTTTAAACTGCTGAAATGCTAGGAATTATGACTGCTAATAGTGATAAAAGTGGCATTATGACATTAACATAAAAGAGCAGCTTTTTTTGTATAAAATAATGTTCTGTAAAGATTTAATTTTTACAATTAATATCCAAGCGTGTCTCAGAATAGGAGTAATTTTTTGTAAAATATTTAAAAAAAACTTTTTTTTAAATTTTCTTAAAACTTATTTACTCATTTTGTCCAAATATATAAATATATAAATCTGGTCAAAAACATTGCCAAAAACATTGCCAAAAAATAACTGTCAAATTTGATGATTCCGGTAAAATTTTGAGTTGATAGACTATAGCATGCCTGGAAAATGGCGCATTAAAGTAAACGATGAGAAAACCGCTTAAACGTGAGATTTTAGTAAATATCTCTTTTTAAAATTTTTTTAAAGAAACTCCGGTAAAAATGTTATTATTATTTCAAATATTTTATCTTCATTGACATTTACGCATTGCAGACGCTCCTCTGTCCCCACCCATCTTTAAAAATGTGACAAACCTTAACAATGTTCATTACATTTTATTTTTCAATTCAAATAATCTACAATCGTCGTCGTATATATCAATACAATAAAGACAACTTTTGTTTTCAATTTTGATTTCTACCAAGCTTATAAACAGTATGGATAAACATAAACATTGGAGCAAATAGAAACTGTCAATTCACAGAGGCTGTGTATACTTGCAGTCTTGTAATTTGAAAAAAGCTTGTTAGAAATCAAAACTTTAATAAAAAGTCGTCTTCGTCTTCATTGTATTGATATAAAAGCCGACCAATGTAGAAAATCAACTAAATCATGGTGTTGCATAATTTCACACTGGCGTTTTAAGACCATTCAGAGATTAATCTGGGATTTGAGATCATAATTTTCAGATAAAAGAAAGAAATAAGAAAAAAAATTCTCTGATTATCTCTCAGAAAAAGCTGATGAAAACTTTGTTTTTGCAAATATGACCCCTGATATCATAAATGATTCTCTTAGAAAATTAAAAAATAAAAACAGCCAAGTATCATGGATCTGCCATTTTTTTGATTTGTCGTTTAAAACTGGTTATATTCCAACCATCCTTAAAACTGGTTATATTCCAACCATCCTTAAAACTGGTTATATTCCAACCATCCTTAAAATTGCTTATATTCCAACCATCCTTAAAACTGCTAAAATTGTTCCATTCAATTCAAGACTGGAGAATCTGGTAAATTTACAAATTACAGACAAATCAGCTTACTTTCGTCTTTTTCAAAACTTTTAGAAAAAGTAGCGGGAAATCAAATCATGAAATATCTAAATAAGTTTAAACTTCTCTATTAGTATCAGTATGGGTTCAGGGCTAAGCATAATAATACCCAGTCTTTAATCCATTTTCTAGATAAAATTTACCAAGCTTTATACTGTGATATAGATATACTACTCAAAAAGTTAGATCATTATGGGTTTAGAGGGATATCCAATCGGTGGTTTGAAAATTATTTAAAGGGAAGAAAGCAGTTTACTTCAATCAAGGGTGTAAAATCCTCTCTTGAAGATATACTTTGTGGAGTTCCACAGGGGTCAATATTAGGCCCAATTTTAAAAATCTCATAAATCTCATAAAAATCTCATAAATGACCTTCCAAGCGCTTCATACTGTTTAATACATTTTTTGCTGATGACACAACATCTAAAGAGTATACACGATTTTGCAAATTTTGAGCTTTTCAAAAATTGCAGACTGGTTCAAAGCAAATAAACTGACATTACATAAATCTAAAACAAAATAAATACTTCTCAGAAAGAATACAAAGATTACAGATTACACATTACAGATTACAGATTACAGATTACAGATTACAGATTACAGATTACAGATTACAGATTACTGATTACAGATTACAGAATACAGGGATTTTTTAAGTCTCTTAGATTTTGAAAGCTCAATTTGTCCAGTCTGTTAAATCTTGCAATATATTTAAATATCTTATTGTCTTTAAGTAACAGATGGAAACACAGTTATGCTACTGAAGCACTTTTTCTCAGCTTCGAGCTAACCCAGGGAAACGGATATGGAAATTTACTTCTTGCCTCGAGACTTTTTCTCAAAGCAGCAGGCCAGATGAGAAAAGGAGAAAAAAGGAGTAGGAGGAGGTGGTGGTGGAGGAGGAGTAGGAGGAGTAGGAGGAGGAGGAGGAGGAAAAGGAGGAGGAGGAGGAGGAGAAGGAGGAGGAGGAGACGGGTTTTTCTATCACTTATAACTTAGAAAACCAATGTCCTATATTTCTAATCTCAATATTTTCATCTAATTTAATGTATATTTATGCCTGGAACAAAGAAGAATGTAAAACGACGGGTGGAGCGCGAACAACAACCATCAACAAACAGATTGATTAAACGAGTCCAAAACTGAATTTAAACAAGTTTTTGTTTGTTTTGTCCGTGGGTTTAAGATGCCCAGTGTGCGTTAGTGTGTGAGTTAAATTGTGCTATATTTTGATGTGCAGACGGCGTGCACATTGTTGTGCTGAACAATATAAATGTGCATATTATGTGTGTTTAAATGTCCGTGTGTATCTAGCCACGGAATTTGCAGAATTAAACATGTACATTGTGCAGCTCGTATTTGCGTGATAATGTAGTATATAGTAATTTTACTCTTTCCAATCTTCATCTGTTTGGATGGAAACGGAGAGATTTTGAAAATAATTTGTGTATATTTTAATACTTCTGCTTCCTTTGTAAGGTACACTCAGTGGTCT
>NW_019396637.1:64249-119402 GCF_000591075.1 Eurytemora carolleeae | reverse complement strand
GGGGGGGGGGGGAGGAGGGGGCTTCAATTATGCGTAATTCTAATTTCCCCATTCATCTCTTTAATTGAGGAAATTGAATGAGATCTTTAAATACCTTTACTGGGAGTTCCAAATTCAAATTAAATATTTATTTTACGTTCTTCTTGCACTTCTATACTTTCTTTACAGCTTATTTACCATTTACCCCTCCTGTACTCATATACTTGTACTCCTAATACTCCTGCACCTTCTGTACTCCTGTTGTAATCCTTATACTCATGTCCCTTCTGTACTCCTGTACTCATATACCTCCTGTCCTCAGGTACCTCTTGGACTCCTGCACCTCCTGTACCACATATAATTTTAGTAGAAGGAGATCATTCATTTGGTGTAAAAGTCCCGTTTTGTCTCATATAGTCTGTTGTTGTACTGTACTGCTTGCCCTGGCTAGTCGAAATTCGGCCCGGCACATGAAATGAACTGGAATGTACCGTGGTCGCATGTACCTTCTGTACCTCCTATACCCCCTGTACTTATGTGCCTTCTGTACCTCCTGTACTCGTAAACTTCCTGTACCTCCCATCCATCCTGGACTCGTGTACCTCCTGTACCTCATATACTCCCCTGTACTCCTGTAGCTCCTGTACTCATCTACCTTAGGTACCGACTATACCTTCTGTACCTCATGTACCTTCTGAACCTTCGTTTCCTCATGTTCTCATATAACTTCTGAGTTCTTTACTTCATGCACCTCCTGTGCTTCCCGTTTCTCCTGTACTCATGTACCTCCTGTACTCCTGTACCTCCTGTACTCATGTACCTCCTGTACTCATGTACCTCCTGTACTCATGTACCTCTTGTACTCATGTACCTCCTGTACTCATGTACCTCCTGTACTCATGTACCTCCTGTACTCATGTACTTCCTGTACTCATGGCCCTCCTGTACTCATGTTCCTCTTGTACTCGAATGTACCTTCCGTTCTCAGGTACTTCCTGTACTTCCTGTACCTCTTTTACCTCCTGTACCTCTTGTACCTCCTGTATCTCCTGTACCTCCTGTACTCATGTACCTCTTGAACTCATGTACCTCATGTACTCATTTACCTCCTGTACTCATTTACCTCCTGTACTCATTTATCTCCTGTACTTCCGTTACTCATGTACCTGCTGTACCTCCTCGTACATACTCCAAGATAACTTTATGTTTTTCCTCCCTGTATCTTGAGGCTATAATACAACGCTGATCTGATTAGAATAGAAAAGAATTCTAGATGTTTGAATCGTGACGGAGAAATATACTTTACAATTATATCAATCATATCCTAGAACTGAAACCTTAATTTCTCACTATAGTATATATGATGGGAGCCAGGAAAGACAAGAACTCTAGATAGATATAAAAGGAACGTCTACAAATCACGACTGAATATAATAACTGGCTCCTGTCATAAATATTTTAACTATATTAGTTTTCTATTTCAAAATATTTGGAATTTCTCTGTGCTAAGCTTTACAAAAGATATAAGTTGAGCCCAGAGTTTTTAATTTATATTAAAGATCAAATATTAATCAAACCATTGTTTGTAAACTGAGGATTGGTTAGAAAACATTGATCACAAGAAATGATGAACTATTTTTTAACCATGTCTTGTTCATATTCATACCTTAATATTTGCTTTTACAAGTACGCTTCAATAAAGTTTGCTCTTTACACTCTTTGCTCTTTTTTGTAAATATTTCGATTTAAAGGTTACCCTAGAGATACACGTGCCCCATTCACAAAGGTACTCTGCAAAAATGATGGAGATATCATTGTTTTTCTAAAAAAGTATTGTATGTTGCAATAATAAAAATAGAAAAATAGCATACAGTACATGTTGCCTAAGAAAGGATGGTAAAGATGCTCTGTCTAGTTCTACATCTGGATCTTGATTAGGTTAATGTTTAGATCCAAACTGTTTGATTCATATCAGTGGTCGGATTCCTAACCCTAGGGGTCATATTATACCTCCCACCAAACCCACTTCAATACCAAATTTAAAACTAACAACTGCTAATGTTCCTCCCTTCTCAGATATTAATATATGCATATGTAACAACAGGGATGGATAATCTTTCTTAATTTCAAACAAAAAGTTTGTATTGCCTTTGTCTGCGTTTAGGTTTATAAGAAGAAAATCTATTAGAATGAACCTTGTTGGTTCTAACTGCTCCGGGTTTAGAAAGATGTTCATGTTCCAATGATGGATCACTACCTAGAGACAGAGTAAGACAAGGTTTACACTCAGGATAAAACTATAAAAGATATGCAGTGAGAGGTATGTGTGAGGACGTGTAATGATGACGGATAACCAGGTTTCGGATCTTCTCTAGTTCCTCAGTATATTAGGATGTGTTCTAACCTCGCCAATGTTGACAAAAAGGTTATCCTTCCAGTGTTTACAGCTCATCCCTCAGAATTCTGCAAGGTTCATCCTTCATTTTTTCTGCGGGGTCTCCTGGAACTAACCTTTGCAATGGTCTCACACGTGTGCCGAACATTGTTGTATATATCTTAGCTATATACGTCCTTGCAGTCCAGTTCCAGTATCATGTTCTGTAAAATGTTATGTATCCTACAAGTTTTGTAATCACGTATCCTCTCTATTTAATTCTGTCTAGTTAATGTATCCGGTATAGTGTATACGTCTTGTATTCTGCCTTGCTCCTGTAGACTTTATAGTATATATTCCTGTATTCTGTCTAGTTAATGTATCCGGTATAGTGTATATAGCCTTGTATTCTGCCTTGCTCCTGTAGACTTTATAGTATATATTCCTGTATTCTGTTTAGTTAATGTATCAGGTATAGTGTATATAGTCTTGTATTCTGCCCTGCTCCTGTAGACTTTATAGTATATATTCCTGTATTCTGTCTAGTTAATGTATCCGGTATGGTGTGAATTTCTGTATCCTGTATCCAGTATAGTTTATAGTCCTGTATTCCGTCAAGGTCCTGTATCCGTAATAGTACATAGTCATGTATCATGACTGGGTCCTTTATTAAAAAATTGTAAAAAGCACTGTGTTCCGTCAAGGCCCTGTATCCTATATAGTCCTGTATCCTATCATCTGTCCCTGAGAAAAAAGTCCTGTCTATTTGTATCCTTTCCATATCCTTTTTGCGTCTGCTAGTTCAAGAATAAAGATTAAAGATGTAAAGTGCTGTTTTGACTCCTACGACCTTAGCATGCATTACCATAAACTCATAAACGACCCATAGTTCCTTATTCGCTCTCTTCAAAACATCCTTTTCTTCGAACCCGTCCTGCACATTTCAATATCTTGCATGCCTGAATATAATGTATAAAATGGTAACTACACAGGGATACGGATCATTTATATGGATAATGAATGTGTATTGAATACTATACAACACCGGGGGGGGGGGGGGGATCTTGCAAGGTTTACCAAGCTATATAAGAGAATTAATTTATCAAGATGAACCTAAAACGAAACAAAAAGGGTTGAAGGGTTTATTTCCTGTGGGGGAACTAAATTAAAGCGAGGTTTATTTCTTGCTTTAGATTCCAAATGTAGAATGATAGAATCAGGAGTTACAACAATTTATTTAACTTAATCTAAGAGACATAAAAATCCTATCGAAATATTGTACGGTGTAAATAGAAATGATCTTACAACAGTTTGAAAGGAGCTAAGTATCATATGGATGCAGAAGGTGGAACGAAATGAACCCGTGGAACCTTTATATCATTTTCCACGGATATCCATCCATTACTCTGCTCCTGGATACTCCACAAATCACGAACCTGAAAATAAATTTCTCTTGAATTGATTCCAAAATAATAAATATCAATTATGTTTACTTTTACTTTAACCAGAATTAATCGGTGTTTTTTCTCTCTAAATTCATTCAACCATGTACATTCTTATTTTCAATGGTTATTTTAGTTATCTCTTGCTTTCTATTCATCCATTCTTAGACAAAATCACCTTAAAGTCATCCTATTTCTTGTTGTTGCCATTAAAGGAAATTTCGAATGATGCCCGATCATAAACCATTCCACGTGTCGTCATCCAAAACATGTATCTTCTCTTTTCTTTAAACCTTTTCCCAATCCTTCTTCCATATAATCTTCTCATCTTTTGCATTCATCATTCCTTCCCTCCTACCTCCATTTATTAAACTACTCATCAATCTTGTATTCATCTTTTCTCTTTCCTACCTTTATTTATTAAACTACTCATCAATCTTGTATTCATCTTTTCATCATCCTACCTCCATTAATTAAACTACTCTTAAATCTTGTATTCATCTTTTCTCCATCCTACCTCCATTTATTAAACTACTCATCAATCTTGTATTCATCTTTTCTCTATCCTACCTCCATTCATTAAACTACTTATCAATCTTGTATTCATCTTTTCTCCATCCTACCTTCACTTATTAAACTACTTATCGATCTTGTATTCATCTTTTCTCCATCCTACCTCCATTTAATAATTCTTTATTCTTTCTTCTCGTCATCCTTTCTCCATTTATTAATCTAATCATCGATCTTCTATTCGCGCTTTATCTATTCTTCCTAAATTTATTGATCTATTTATATAAATCCTCCATTTTTCCTTTACTCCATCCTTCCTCCATTAATATCTAATCATCGTACTTTTCTCCATTATTTCTCCACTTATTGGTCTCATCCTCTTCTCCTCCATTCGTATTTCTCTTCTCTCCATTATTCCTTTATTTACTGATGTACTCATCAATCTTTCATTCATCATCCTTCTTCTCTCCATTATTCCTTTATTTACTGATGTACTCATCAATCTTTCATTCATCATCCTTCTTCTCATCTATCATTCATTTAAAGATATAACAATCTATCCTCTCTCCAATCTTCCAAACTCTCTATCCATCCTCCATTTATTCATCTACTAGTCTATATTCTATTAATAGATCTCTCCATCCTTCGGTCCTCATTGATCATCTCTTCATTCTCCCTCCATTAATTTTACTTGTCAAGCCTCCACTTGTAAACTATCCTTCAACCTTCTCATGTGCATCTCCAACACTCTAAAAATTGACATTAAAAGCTCTCCACCCAATGCAAGAACTTAACATATACATAATTCAAACACTCGCATTAAATACTACAATAGTACACGCAGGTTAAACATTTTATCCACTTACAATATCAGGTATACTTACAATATCAGGTATACTTACAATATCAGGTATACTTACAATATCAGGTATACTTACAATATCAAGTATACTTACAATATCAGGTATACATTTATGAATAAAATGTTATAAGAAGATTGTTGTATTTTCACTGCTATAAGGTATACATCTAGATTTATTCTAGATTCTTTAACCCGACATTTTCTTACTTACTTCATATTATTAATACGTGATTTTGTTTGAAGTATCGTTAATTTTGAACGCTTGATTTCGATATTCAAGCACTTTTAAACTGGTGGATAAATATACCTAATCCTGCAATTAAAGGAATTGAGTCTTTGGAACAAAATCAAATATTTAAACCTCAATATCTTTAGAACCCGATGTTGTAAACCTTTGATATTTCAAACTCAGATTATTTGATCTAACAAAATTCATAGTTTGAAATATCTAAGGTCTGCAACATTTGGTTCCAAAGATTTAGTGATTATAAAATCAGAGTTTGTGGCAAAAACTCAATTCCTTTATAAGGCTGAACATAAGTTTTTAAAAATCCGGTCTGTGCAGCAAAATTGATACATGTAAAATTTTCTACCTTTTTTTATTTGGAAGTATCCGCGAAACTTAATAATTAACTCTTAAATCAACCAAATATTTTAACCACTTATACTACTGCTTGCCTGGTTATGTTTCACAAAAAAAGAACAATTTATGTCAATAGGTTCAATCAGAGAGTTCAGAAACATAATCATAACAGTATAACATGCATGAAAATAAAAGTATGTTGCAGAACATTTAAAAAAAATAGCTTTTAAATAGCTATAACGTCAATTTTACATACATCATTTTTATGCTTTAGTACTACAAATGATGTATTTAGGAGAACAGAGCTTGGAACTTTTGAATGCTGGATATCGGGATTAATGATTGATCCACTCTTTTTCTTAATCTCAAGATTAGATAATGCTTGTTCTCCTCTTGTTATTAATCTCCTGATTAATAAACCGATCGGGATTAGGGATTTCCCATTCTAAAGTTTTCAGCTCAGAGCTTGGAACTTTTACATCCTAATAATCCCGATCGCTAGATATCGATATCCACTGTAGGTCTTTCTAAATTGAGGATCAATGCTAAATCTCTTTATTTCAATTATTCCTCTCCAAATTTCAAAACTCCCTTCAACCCCTGATCAATGATCATAGCTCCTTATAACCCATGATTGGGTATATACGATCACCATGCAGGATATCGAATACAGATTAATTAATCTACAGATTAACAAAAGATCGAGATCAAGTATTGATCTCGATATCCACAATACAAGAGTTCCTAGCTCAGGATATCTTATCTAGCATATTTTGATTACAACTTGGTTTTGAAGTTAATCTGAACCTGAGATTAAATATCCATTAGGGAAATATTTAAAGATGTTTTCAAAACCATAGTTTCACCTACATATCTATCTATATCTCAGATCTAGGAATAATGTTTATTAAACCTATGTGATAAATGTCTGAGGTTTGCATGGTTTAGAAAATATTTCGTGTTTTCTCTTGTATTAGTTCATTGTAGCCCTAGGATACAGGGGTTACAGGAGTACACACCCAGATATTTAAATGGCATTTGATGGACGGTTCCGGAGTAAATACTAAACTTTCCCTTCCTTCGCTTTCAATACAGTTTATAGGCTTCATGGAAACATCAGTTTTCTAGGATGCTGGATGAATTAGGTTCCCAGGATGAATTAGTATCCTTTAAATTTATTAGTTTCCTATAGGATGAATTAGGTTCTAGACTGAATTAGGTTCCAAGGATATATTAGGTTCCTATGATGAATTAGATTCAAAGAATGAAATATGTTATCAGGATGCATTAGGGTTCTATGATAAATTATGTTCAAAGGATGAATTCCCATGATAATTAGGTTTCTAAGATGAATCAGGTTCCCAGGATGAATTAGGTTTATTGGCTGAATTAGGTTTATATAGAATAAATCATGTGCCAAGGATGAGTTAGGTTTTTATAGGACGAATTAGGTTTATTGGATACAAATAGGTTTAAAGATTAATTAGGTTTATAGGATGATAAGTTTCTAAGATGAATAAGTTTTACAGGAATAATTTGGTGTTATAGATGAATGTGTTATACTGAATTTTGTTTTTAGTTGTGTGGGTTGATTTCAAATATTGATCTTGTTGTTTAGGATGAAATAGAATTTTTAAACTATACTTCTGACATTGATTAACTGGGTTCCTGTAATTGTAAGTTTTTTGTTTATACTATAATAGCTTGGGAACCCAGCTTTGTTTGGCAACCAAACTTTCTCTATAAAAGTTAACTCAATCAATTTTGAATTTGTAGACCAAATAGAACATTTCCGTAGTTCTGTTGAGTTCATCTAATTCGTCTAATTCATCTAATTCATCTAATTCATCTATTTCATCTAATTCATCAGCAAACTCTGGCTTAAATGTATAAGATGAAAGAGGAAATATGATTATCTGTATAATGAAACCATATTGTACCAATCTCTGCTTCAACGCATATATCCGATTTAGTTTAGATGAATCTGAACCTGAACCTGAACCTTAGATGGATTTATCCCGACCTTGGTTCCAATCTTCAATAATTAGGCTTGAAACATCCTTATCCTGGTCCCTATACTCCCCTATACACAGATACACCAGTCCTGGCAACCAAACAGATTTTTTTATCGATTAAGAAAATGACGAGGCTTCTCGGAACAAGGAAGAGGAGAGAGATGAATAGTTATAATACATAAGATTGTTAAATTGAGAGATAAATATAGGTTTTGGTGAATGAATCAAAGGTTTAAATTCAGTGAGTCTTATTCATGTACGCTGGGGCGTACACAGGGCTGGGTGGGGAGGTTTTATAGGGGGTACTCATTCCCTGTCGGGGGCTAAACCCTCCTTGAGAATCTGCATACACCACTGCATAGAAGGTTTAAGGGACTAGAAATGAGAATCAACAAATTTGCAGTATACGCGACAAAAGTCATGGGAAAAAGGCTTTGAAAGATCATGGTGACTTCTACTGTTCTTAGAATTAAAAAACAAATATGCTTCGCGCCTTTTCTTTATCTTTATACTTTGTTTAACTATTCTGTAGAATATCAAGTTAAGAAATCCTTGTAGCCCAAATATTAAATTTTGTTTCAAATACATACAGATTTACCCACAAAGGATGAGACTTCAGAGACGACTCCGCTGAATTTATATTGTCTTTTTTCTTGAATTCATTATTTCCTGCCAGTCTATAAACTTGTTTCTTTCTTTGTCAAATCATTAAATAAGCCATTAAAAGAATATATTAAAGACAGAAGACTTAATTTACTCTTAGGATTGTCATTTTTAAAGAGTTTCAGGTCGTCTTTATAGTTTCATCCTGTAGTGGGTAACCCAGTACGTCTGCATGCTTGGCTAGCGCATACACTACAGTTTACATATGAACATACAAATTTCTTCAACCCAACCAAAGAATTTTAAATGATTTATATAATTAGTTGGGACTGAATAAATAATTGGTTTGGATGAACAATGATTTAGTTTGTGAAGAATAAATAACCAAAAAGTTAGTTTGGATAAACAAACAGTATAGTTGAAAGTGAAACAAAAAGTTTGTTAAGATAAATAAAGAGTTCGGTGGGATGAATAAAAAATAGTTTGGATAAACAAATAGTTAATTGGGGTGAATAGAGTTAAAAGTGGGATGAATGAGGAGTCAGTTGGGATAAAATAAGAGTTGGTTCGGATGAACTAAAAGTTTCCTCAAGAGTTTGTTGGGATAAAATAAGAGTTGGTTCGGATGAACTAAAAGTTTCCTCAAGAGTTTGTTGGGATAAAATAAGAGTTGGTTCGGATGAACTAAAAGTTTCCTCAAGAGTTTGTTGGGATAAAATAAGAGTTGGCTTGGACGGACTAAACTAAAAGATTTCTCGGCTAAATAAAGAGTTTGTCATGGGACAAGTTGTTTTGTATAAACTAAAGTTAGTTGAAACGGAAAGTTAGTTGGGACAAACAAGTAAGTTTGGATAAATAAAGGATAAATAAAGATTTAGTTGTGATGAAAGAGATGGTTTGTCTGAAGTTGTGAACTAATGGTTAGTTTAGATGAACGAACAGTTAGTTGTGATGAAAGAGATGGTTTGTGTGAACTAATACTTAGTTTGGATGAACGAAAAGTTAATTTTGATGAAGGAAAAGTTAGCTTGGATGAAAAAAGAGTTAAATGGGATAAAAGAGAGTTAATGGGAATAAAAGAGAGTTAATTGAGAAAAAAGAGTTAATTGGGATAAAAGAGAGTTAATTTGAAAAAAGAGTTAATTGGGATAAAAGAGAGTTAATTGGGATAAAAGAGTTAATTGGGATAAAAGAGAGTTAACTGGCATAAAAGTGAGTTAATTGGGATAAAAGAGAGTTAATTGGGATAAAAGAGTTAATTGGGATAAAAGAAAGTTAATTGGCATGAAAGTGAGTTAGTTGAAAAAAATGGAAGAGGTATAGTCAGGTAGTGTTAATGCTAAAATGGAAGAGGTATATAGCAGCGACAGGTGTTTATAATTTAGTTTATTAGCTCCTGTACACTGCTGTACAGTGTACAGAGTACAGTGTACAGCAGCGACAGGTGTTTATAATTGAAACTATTTTAAACAATATTTTGAAGAAAGACATATATTATATTCCTGGGGTGGTCAGGTTTCTCTTCCATAGTTTTAAATCATATCTAGGCACAAACAACTGTTGTGATTAAATGAACACACATGCATGCATACCATCGGAGTTAAGAACACACGCATACAAACCTGTGCTTCTATCCAGTCAGAACCAAGCTCTGAGAAAGAGAAGACGTATCTCCGCACGCTCCGCTACTCTATGTCCAGTTATACACAGGGACGGAAGTAGGAAAACTTGTAATAGGTTTAGCTCCAGGTTGTGGGAAAGGCAGGAAACTTCGGTGATGGACAACCTGTTCCCTGTCCAACCATATATAATTAATACAGCTTAATCACTATACCCTAGAGGAGAGAACATATTCGAAATTATTATAATTAAGAAATTACCAACTCTACCTTCTCAATATACAAACTTGTAAGCAATAACAAAATGTAAATAAGTTAGAATGAGAAACTTATTAAGACATGTTAAATTTAGTTTGGTTGGAATTAGTGACACGATATTGTGAATTGGTTTAGTGAAAAGAACTCATTTCTTTAGTACAAAGTTTAGTAACAAGTGAATAATGAGGATTTTTAAACGGCGTGGGGAGGATCTGATAGATCCGCAGCTTACCGGAGTAAGGTTTGATCAGGTAAAATCTAAATCAAAATTTAAAAAATTCATATTTTTACAAAAAAGAATTCCTAGCCAGATGATACATTTTACATCAAAGATTTGAATGTTTTTTTTTTAACTTAAAGCAACTTTATACATATATTTGGGTTGGTTGTAAGGTTGAGAGTTGGGTTTATCTTTAGTTGGTTTTGTTCTTGTTTTGGTTGTATCTCATATTTTGCTATTTCTCGAGTTGATTTATTCTTGGTGCTGTTAAATCTCAGGTTGGTTTTTATTTTCGGTCTGGTTGTTTCTCGAGTTGATTTGATCTCATAGTTTAGATATATCTCAGGTTGGTTTTTAATCTTGGTTGTAATGTATCTCAAGGTGGTTTTAAACTTGGCTTGGTTGTTTTTCAAGTTAGTTTTGATTTTTTGGTTTGGTTTCATCTCTAGTTGGTTTACAAAACTTGGATCGCTTGTATTTCAGGTTAGTTTTGATCTTGGTTTTAATGAATCTCAATTTGGTTTAATTTTTGGATTTTGATTGTTCTCAAGTTTGTTTTAATCTTGGTTTGGTTGTATTTTAAGTTCGTATCGATTTTAGTTTGGTTGTATCTTTAATCTTGAATTGGTTGCTTATTAGTTGGTTTTATCGTCCTTTGTTTTTAAAGGTTTTTATTTTGTCAGTTTTTGTTTGGTTTGGTAGCTAGAGGTTTGTTTGGTTTGGTAGCTAGAGGGTTGTTTACTCTATTATTCCTGGTATGAGGTTGAGACAGCTCTCTGTTAATGTTTGAGTAAACCTGGTTGATATTTTGCTTGCTTTTATTACTATTATTAGTTTCCTGACCTTTGGTTCGTTGATTCCAGCGACCAATCACGAATATAAACTCAAGATTCTTGGTTCTTCGTAGACACCTTATTTTATTATATACCAGGGGATGATTTAGGGGGGGGAGGTGCCATTTAAACGAACCGCCGGCGAAATGTATTTGTAATTTTTAACAAAACACAATTTTATCCACCCTCCCTACTCCCATCTTATACAACCAAGATCTATTGTCCTTATTTCAAAATAAATCAACATCCTTCATACAAGATATTTATAAATATTTTGTTGTTAACGTAGAATAAGTTCTTTAAACTTCTTTATGTAGAAGAACTAAAAGATAAAAAAAAGATTTAGAAGGATTTTTTCTTTTCGACAGAAAAAGACACACAAAATGTTCCTAAGATGAAAGAAATACATAACAAAAACACATCGAAATTTCGACATATTTATTTGTGTTGTTTTTGTTAATAAATCTCCATAAAACCATCATTAAAAGCGTATTAAGTTTTTATTGAATTCTGCTGTGACTGAATTAATATTGTTGGCTGATAAATATTTTTACTTTTTCCGCATATAGTAACTTATTCAACAACAAAAAACAATAGAATTATACTTTTCTTTTAGAGTACAGTTTTTTCATTTCATATTCTTTTTCAAGTAGAACGCGCATTATAATAAAAATATTTACTGTTCAGTCTAGACCCGACTAACCAGAGTAGGTCGTTTTAATTGGTTGGCTCATGATAATCGAATGAGAGTTGATGTACGCTGTAGATGAATTGAAATGTAAGGAAAAGGGGTCCAGGAGGGGGTCCAGGAGGAGGTCCAGGAGGGAGTCCAGGAGGGGTCAAATTTAAACCATTTCTGTTTTATCTGCATTTTTTTAACGCAAGATTAAAAATCTTATTAAATAAGAATAATTAATCAAGATTAAAAGTTCTCAAGATTTACCTATTTTATCTTCTGAGCTCATTACACCATGGTTATCAGTAAAGAATATAAGGGAGGGGGGGATACACAGGATGTATATTGTATATTGTAAATCAAAACTTAATAATGAAATATTCTTCTCAAATTCTTGCATTAAATATTTAAAATAGTTATTCAACTGAATCATAAAATTCCTTTAATATGTGTGACAAATCAAAGTACTTTTACATATTTTAAAACTATAATATAAAAAATTAAATTAAAGAGGAAGAAGGGGGGGGGGTCGGACCAGACAATTTTAATTCATCCAATTCATTAAGTCATTGTGAAAAGTCTCTAATGGTTCTAATTAAAATATTAAAAGTGTTTCTGATAAAGGATATTTTTCAATCCAAACGTGTGGGAGTTAACTTTGTGCACTTATTTTTCAGTCCAACAAGAATCGGTTTTGCAACCACTGAGTAAAATCAATAATTTTGCGACAAGATCAGCCGTGCAAATATATATGCAAATATATAAAATCAAAATGTTTTGCAAAAATTTCAGTTGATTAAAATTTTTCATGCTATTTTCTTAATTAATTTTGAAAATGAAAGATTAAAGATGAATAGGCTCGGCGTTGAGATTCCTCAATGTACAATTCAAAAAATATTTCGACAACTGAGTTTATGTCTCAATCAGAAACCATCCCCCCCACCCACACCCCCCTCCCAGCCCATATTTAACTGATATTAACGTCATGAATTTTCTCACCCCTACCCCCCCCTCTTTCTCTTCTCCAACCTATCCTCCTTCTCCTCCCCTAATAACTAATAACTCCTACTTCCTTCCCTCCTGTACTTCTAGCTGGTTCCAGTTTCCTCCATGCATAATGATACTTTATACCCCCTCCCCCATTCTCCCATTTTCCCCATACTCCCCCCCCCCTTGCTTAGTGCCGTAAATAATGAATGCTTAAAAGTGAAAACGGGAAATTCAAAATTTTGATTGTGGCACGAGAATTCAAAATTGCGAAATTGCAAAAGCTTGAAATTCTTTGCAAAGATTCACGGTGCGTAGATAATTGCGTTTGACGCTTTTCCTAGCGCCTGGAAAACCTTGTAGGATTAGAACCGTATCAATGGAAGCTTTAACTTAATATATCTCTCACTCTCTGGTTTAGTTTCTAAACTAATTAAATTATAAATTGTAATCTAATTTAGCACCTACAAGCGTATCTGCATTATCGATCAAAGGCCGCGTCAAAAATACGCATATATAATTATCTAAAAATAGCGATGAAATGATTAATGATTATGTCATATTTAGTTTATGCTCTCTCCAATTTGTATTATTATTACATTATTTTATCAGTATAATTTGGTCAGTCTGATAGTACGGACATATATCCCAGCGACAAAGTATTTATTTCATAATATTGAAAATTAGGAAATGTAGTGATTTCTGTATTCGTCCTTGCATTTATTCTTTTTTTGCGGTACCATAGATCAACCGCTTTGAATATTCAGTTTTTTAGGAATCCAATTCAAGTTGGCACTTCATACTCGGCAATTTATTTGCAATAATTTTATGTTTATGCAAGGCTTGGATTGTATTTGCTTGCAAATATGAAACCTGATCAAAATATATGGATTTTGCAAGGATTGCGGCGTATATGCAAGCTAGGCTGGTGCACAATCGAATTTTACTTTAAAATAATTGGCGCAAAACTTTTTTGTAAAAAAAGCTGATTGTGTATGATGGAAGGTCGCTGGAATTATGGGTTTAAGATTGATTGGATACTTGCTTTGCTTAACATGCGGATTAAATTATTAGTTTATGCGGATTAAATTATTAGATTATGCGGATTAAATTATTAGATTATGCGGATTAAATTATTAGATTATGCGGATTAAATTATTAGATTATGCAGATTTTTTTTAAAGAATTATATTTGTCCCGAACTCAGAAGGCATTAGTTAATCTTATTCTCTCTCTGTAAAAAGGAAAAAAAATATTATTCTATTTTTTCTTCTCCTCTTTTACAAATCAGTTTCGAAAGTGTTGTTGAGAGGACGGGAGGGGGATGGAGATCAAAATATTTCAAGGTCGATTAGTTGAAAAAATAACGCTCTCTGTTGTGCAATTTCATACAACTTATTTTGACATATTTAAAGGTTTGGCGCGCGGAGAAGAAAAGATGAGTTGGAGCATTTAGTTGATGTGGTCGTCATTTCTAGTCTTTGTAGAGGTCTTAGTCATTTCTAGTCTTAGTAGAGGTCTTAGTAATTTCTAGTCTTAGTAGAGGTCTTAGTAATTTCTAGTCTTAGTAGAGGTCTTAGTAATTTCTAGTCTTTGTAGAGGTCTTAGTAATTTCTAGTCTTTGTAGATGAATTTTAAGTCTTGGTAATTGCAAACCCATGAAATCTATAGATTTCAATAGTTCTGTATAGTTCATTGTTATTTCTTAAAATTGTTAGTATTTGTATTTGCTGAAGGGGTCCGGATCTGTGAACAGAAAAAGTTTAAATTTTAAAATATTTGTATACATAAATTAACCGTTTTATTGTCCGTTTTTCAAGTTAATAATTCCTTACTGGGAGTCCGAATAAGCCATTAAAACATCCATTTACCTCCAGCCATTAAATCTGCAATCAAATTTGAGAACAAGAAAATATTTTTATTTGAAAATTGCTTCTAACCATCATTATTTATTTCACAATAGATTAAGGGTTTAGTTACTTAATTGTGAAAACGTTTTGTAAAACCAACAAGAATTAAAGTAGAATGGGAAAATATTTGCAATGAGTTAATCGTTAAATCGTTAAATATTTCTAATTGAAATCATAGGTATCTTAGAATTAATTTTAAGTTTAGGTTCAGGTTTAGGGTTGTGTTTTGGTTTAGGTTTGTGTCTAGGTGTCGGTTTGTGTCGAGGTTTAGGTTTGTGTCAAGGTTTAGGTTTGTGTCTAGGTTTAGGTTTGTGTCTAGGTTTAGGTTTGTGTCTAGATTTAGGTTTGTGTCTAGGTTTAGGTTTGTGTCTAAGATTAGGTTTGTGTCTAAGTTTAGTATATGTCTAGGTTTAGGTTTGTGTCTAAGTTTAGTATATGTGTAGGTTTAGCTTTGTGTCTGGCTTAAGGTTTGTGTCTAAGATTAGGTTTGTGTCTAGCTTAAGGTTAGTGTATAAGATTAGGTTTGTATCCAAGATTTGGTTTGTTTCTAGGTTTAGATTTGTGTCTAAGTTTAGGTTTAGGTTTGTGTCTCGGTTAAGATTTAGGTTATTGATAAATGTAAGGTTTAGGTTTTGGCTAATCTTTAGAATAAAGCAAGGGTACAACTAAACTAGGAGAGTTGAAAGGAATCATTGTTGATCTCCGTTTGCAAAGTAGCAGAACATATAGCCTTTTCCATATAGGGAGAGAGCACTGACAGAACCTTGAGGGACCCCTCTCCTCCTTCTCCTACTCTACCTCCAGACTCCTCCCAGATACTACAAACTCCTCAAACCATAAGAAGAGGTAAAATATACATTAGTTCTTGAAATTATACAAGATTGTTTTATATTTGAATTATTACACTGGTAAAATGTCCTATTGTTCTACCTTTTTGAGCAAGCTATGGTTTAGTAGGAGATGATAAACCCGTCCCCCAGTCTAACATAATATCTTGCATTTATCAAACAGTTGTTTTTAACCTTTTTCTGGTTTCCAAGGTCTACAAAGAAGTCAGTAAATGTAGTAGTTTGTTTAGGTTAAGTGTCTTGAATATTTAAATATGTTAAGGAGAAGGTTGAAGGGAAGGAGAAGGTTGAAGGAAAGAAGAAGGTTGAAGGGAAGGAGAAGGTTGAAGGAAAAGAGAAGGTTGAAGGGAAGGAGAAGGTTGAAGGAAAGAAGAAGGTTGAAGGAAAGGAGAAGGTTGAAGGAAAGGAGAAGGTTGAAAGGAATGAGAAGGTTGAAGGGAAGGAGAAGGTTAAGAAGGAAAGAAGAGGGTTGAAGGAAAGGAGAAGGTTGAAGGGGAAGAGAAGGTTGACAATGAGGAAGAAGTGAGGATTATTCTGTATTTAATTGATTAGTGGTTTACATGGAAAGATGTTATTAAACCTTGTCAAGGTTTCATTTTATCACTCTAACATCCTTGATATATCATTAAACAGATCAACGTATCATCCAGTTCTATATTTCTTACACAACAGAACAAACATACAAAGAGCAAACATACAAACACGTAAACCTACAAATACGCCGACATTAAAATAGAGCTATAAAGAACAAGAATAAAATATAGAACAAATTGTGAATTATCTGTGATCTTTGAGGTTTTATTGCCAATTTGTCATTAAATATTATCTATTTACAAAACTGCAATGCCTGAGAGTTTGTGAGCAAAAGGTTGTTTTCAACCCCTTCCGTGGTTTCAAGATTCTAGGGTTGGTTGAGCACAGTAATTCCTCCCTGTGAAGAATACGGTATCTTGTGGTGCTATGAATGCTCGGACATTAAAACAGAAACCTGGAATTCTCAGCTTCAAGCAATCATTCCTTCTCTTTCTTCTTCCTGGGAACCCGTCTCATGTATGAATGATTTTTCTCAATACCCAGCTCTCTCCCAATCCAACCAATAAGAGCATAATCAGGGTAGCATTTAAACCAAGAAATGAATTCGTAATATTCTCAACTATTTAAATCTGAAAGAACAGTGAAGTGTTTTATTTATTGTTAACATATTTTCAAACTAGAACACTGGATTAAGATTGCTTAAATTGAAGGATTTCGTTTTTACCGGAGGTGAACGGAAAATTCGGTAATAAATGTGTTATAAACTGATTTATATCACATTTTTGGACCTTTGTACTATTTTGTAAAGTAAGAATTCATAAATTTTGAATGAGAGTTTAGAAGGAATATTAATTAGTTTCTGTAATGATGATAATGTTTATTTTACGATCAAATCTTTTCTTCTTTTAAAAAATCTCCGCAATCAAAAAACTCTGGAGCCCAAGTTGCAACATGGCAGGTGGCTTTTAGATCTGCTGTTGACGGTTTTCTAAAATACTCTTTAAACTAAAATGTCATGAAAATACTAAATTTTACTTAAAAACCAGACATTTAAAGATCACATGCCCTGAGTTCCATGTTTACAGTCCTTTAATTGGATTTTATTATAAAGTCTTCAGAAAAGTAATGATCGTTAAACCTTGACCTAAAACAAATTAATTTCCGTTTTTAAAGAATAAACTCTATATGTTTGTACTCATGTCTCAACCCGGAGTAGAACTGCTAGCTCATCATAGTTTAATGAACAAGGTTACTGAGAAGGTTTTTGTAACCTAGGAGTGATGTGAATCGCCTGTTATATCCTTAAATGTATCCGGAGTATATATGGTTTTATAGCAGGGACGGATATCTTTAGTAAACCTGAGATCCTGCACTCATCCTTTATATATATACATAGATATATACAAGGCTAGATATATAACAGTATTCTAGTCTACTCCTAACCATGGTTTGGTTTTTACTCAACTGATATAATGTGCTGGTTAACCTAAATGATGCTAGAACAGCTCAGGGTATAGATCGGAGTAAAGATTCTGTATGTAAGGTCGGGGGCGGAGGAATCAACGTTCAACGTCAGTTTGTGACCAAACTCTAACCCAACCAAGAAGCTTACCCATGTTCTTAATTAGCCGAGTATCCGGAGATCATATCTAAACCTGAAGTGAGCCAGAGAAACGAACGGTTGCATGGATGGGAGTAAAGATCCCGCATCCTTCCAGTACAAGTTCAAGGTTTCTCTAATACCTGCTAATGATACCTCCTGCTCTTGGGTTCACTATGAAGTATGAGAAAATTAGGGTTTACTGCAGACGCTAAATTGTATTTATAGCATAATTCAAGCATAATTTTACGGGATGACGTAATATGAATATTTGACGCGGAGAATTGTTAAAGATGAGTCCAAACCCTTGATGGTTTGCAAACCAGGGTTTTTATCAACTCTGTAAATTATAGAGACTCCGATAATATTAACAGAACCAAGGTGGGAGCAAAACCTCCTTTGATATCATTGATCTTCAACCTTACTCAGTCAAGTCAAAATATTTAAGAGACCCCTGCTCAAAACCCTATTTATCTTGCTTCCTCAACCTCTGCCTTGATTGGATTTGAAAAGAGAAGTTCACATTGTTGGAGTTGAGGTTAACCCTCATCAGGTTTAATCCTTTGAAATGGATCTGATCTTTTAAAACGACGTTTGATATCGGTCATGCTTAATTAGGGTTGATATTCATGCTGGATTATGGTTCATTAGTTCGAATATGGGATAGTGGAGCATATTAAACTAGGACCAGGATATTTGCAAACCTATCCTTATTTAATACAATAACTTGAAGCAAGATATTTCCTAGCTCCGATCTACTTGTGATAGTTGAACCCGGTTGTAAAGGCCTGACAATATCAATCTATAAGAGAAGGCTTGAGATTTATAGGCAGTGAGGCTAAGAAGGGCTTGAAGCAGCAAAAAGAGGGGGTTAACCCTCATCCGGATACAGGCATCATACAGATTGAAATATTATCTTCAAGAAACTTATTGATTGAGCTCATCCTTTAACTACAGGGGTAACACAGAGAGAAGTCTACTGGAATGAGTGGCGGTAAGGGGAGGGTTTCCCCCTCCTTCGTGTTATCATATATTAATAAACCCTGAGATGAGTTGATCCCTGACCTAAACTCATCTAATAATATCAAACCCATAGTTGCTTCATAATCTGGCTGATTAATTATATATTATCTTTAGATCCTGCTCACCCTGTCAATATTATATGGATCAGGGTATAGTTTAACAGGGGTTAAATATTCAATAGTTTTTTAATCGATAAAAAACGAGCTCTGTAAAACTTTATAGTTTTTCTAGTTTTCTATCCATTCTAGTTTTAGCTTTATGTATTTACTGTTCTTTAGTTATTATTCTTAACTATTCATCAGTTATTATGCTCAATTGTTCTTTAGCTCTTGTTCTCAATTATTCTATTTATTAGTTATTGTTATTTTTCTTTAGTTCTCTTTGGTTCTCTTTAGTTCTCTTTGGTTCTCTTTAGTTCTCTTTATATCTCTTTAGTTCTCTTTAGTTCTCTTTAGTTTTCTTTAGTTCTCTTTAGTTCTCTTTAGTTCTCTTTAGTTCTCTTTAGTTCTCTTTAGTTCTCTTTAATTCTCTTTAGTTCTCTTTCGTTCTCTTTAGTTATCTTTAGTTCTCTTTAGTTCTCTTTAGTTCTCTTTAGTTCTCTTTAGTTCTCTTTATATCTCTTTAGTTCTCTTTAGTTCTCTTTAGTTATATTTAGTTCTCTTTAGTTCTCTTTAGTTCTCTTTAGTTCTCAACCTTTTTCAGTTCTCCGTTCTCATCCAGTTTCTCCATTCTCATCATGTATTTAGTTTACAGCTCTGTCCTTTTCTTAAGTTCTCCGTTCTTAACTAGCCAACTAGCCTTTAGTCTCTGTTCTAAACTTTTTTAGTTCTCCGCTACCAACTGGTCTTTAGTTCTCAATTTTTGTTATCTTTGGTTTCTAATCCTGTTCCTTATTTCTCTGTCTATTCAGTCATAACAAGTAATTCAAGAATTACAGATTTAACTATACAATTGTTATACGTAGATAAATATCGATTAGTGGTATCTACTGTATATTTCCTGTATGAATATATATATATATCTATGATGAGAAGATGAGCAATTAAACTGATATTATGAAGATTAGTATTCATCTGTATACAGGATGCAGGAGCCAAGTTTATTCCATTGTATTCAAATTATGCTTGCACAATTACAGTACATAAATAAAGTAGTTCATGCCTTTAATAATAACAAAAATACAATAAATACTTTTATATAGACGTTTACCGTTTACAAGAAATATAGCATTAGTATCGCTACTCTTGTAAAATAAGACACTCTGCTATATAATTAGTGTTTACACATCAGGAGTTATTCCGAATATTTTACATGCATGCCAAGCACTGCACTAGAACTCTGAACCTTAGCAACCTTGTATAGTCTGGTATCCGGGCCCTAGCAACCCTGTACAGTCTGGTATCCGGGCCCTAGCAACCTTGTACAGTCTGGTATCCGACCCCTAGTAACCCTGTACAGTCTGGTATTCGACCCCTAGCAACCCTGTACAGTCTGATATCCGGGCCCTAGCAACCTTTTACAGTCTGGTATTCGACCCCTAGCAACCCTGTACAGTCTGGTATCCGACCCCTAGTAACCCTGTACATTCTGGTATCCGACCCCAGTAACCCTGTATAGTCTGGTATCCGGGCCCTAGCAACCCTGTATAGTCTGGTATCCGACCCCTAGCCACCCTGTACAGTTTGGTATCCATCCCCTAGTAACCCTGTACAGTCTGGTATCCGACCCCTAGCAACCCTGTACAGTCTGGTATCCGAACCCTAGTAACCCTGTACAGTCTGGTATCTGGGCCCTAGCAACCCTGTAAAGTCTGGTATCCGACCCCTAGTAACCCTGAACAGTCTGGTATCCGGGCCCTAGTAACCCTGTACAGTCTGGTAACCGACCTCTGGGCCCTAGCAACCCTGTAAAGTCTGGTATCCGACCCCTAGTAACCCTGAACAGTCTGGTATCCGGGCCCTAGTAACCCTGTACAGTCTGGTAACCGACCCCTAGTAACCCTGTACAGTCTGGTATCCGACTCCTGCAACCCTGCAATGTCTGGTATCCGGACCCTAGCAACCCTGTACAGTTTGGTATCCGGGTCCTAGCAACCCTGAATAGTCTTGTATCCAGGCCCTGGCAACTTTGTATTGTCTGGTATCCAGGCCCTAGCAACCCTGTATAGTCTGGTATCCGGGCCTTAGCAGCCCTGTAAGTTTGGCATCCGGGCCCTAGCAACCCTGCACAGTCTGGCATCCGGGCCCTGGCAACTTTGTATAGTCTGGTATCCGGGCCCTAGCAACCCTGTAAAGTCTGGAATCTGGGCCCAAGCAAACCTGTACAGTTTGGTATCCGGGCCCTAGCAACCCTGTACAGTTTGGTATCCGGGTCCTAGCAACCCTGAATAGTCTTGTATCCGGGCCTTAGCAACCCCTTACAGTCTGGTACCCGGGCCCTAGCAACCCTGTACAGTCTGGTATCCGAGCCCTAGCTACCCTGAAAAATTTGGTGTCCGGGCCCTAGCTGTCCTGTACACTGTACAGTGTACAGTGTACAGCTTCCTTTCTTTTATCTTTCTGACGGACAAGCATGAGCGGAGACTAGCTATTAAACTTTGAAATATTACATTGTGTTGATTACAAAACAATTACATGTTTTTCTCTTCTGAAAATCATTATTGCAATAATTCAATTCTTTTAAAACGTACAAAATCTGCGCACGAGACGAAATTACGGAATATAGAGAGGAAGGGGCAAGAGAAAGGGAATTAAAAAGAAGAGAGGAGAACGAAATTGGAATGAAAAAGGAAAAGAAAGGGAATTGAGAGAGAGAACTAAAGTAATAAAGAAGGAGAAAGAGAATTAAAAAGAAGCCAAAAAGATAGGAAAGAAGGAATACATAAAGTGACAGGAGTGCAGAAAATTGCAGAAAAAAATCGGAAACTAGGAAAAATTTGTCAAAATAACATTTCCATAATTTTATAAATCATTATTTATTAAAAAACGGGAGCTTATGAAGTGAAGTGAGGAACAGGTGAGGGTGGAGTTCAAGAGAGGAGGAGTAGAAGTAAAGATGAGGGAAGGGGATCATTCAAATTAATTTCTAGTGTCACGCCTTGTTCTTTTTAAGATATCGGACAAACAATCAAAATGGTTGAAAAGCAAAAAGGTGACTTGTATTCATTGTCACATCAAATCCTAGAACCCCGCCCTTCGCATTCAATACAGCTGGGCTAAGCATATTAAAGGGACTCATATTTTATACTGTTATAACGGTTTAAAAAGTGCTCAACGTTGAATACAAAGCTTAATATTTTTATTGTTGGGATTGATGCAAAATTCTGTTTCTATTAGTCCATATAAAAATGATCTAAGCTATGATATACCTTGGAGCTAATGAATGAATGTTTTGTCTAGATTTAAAAATATTGATTTGATTAAATAAAAACAGTTCTTATTATAATTGAATATCGTCCCACATATTTTCCCAGAGGCAAATACACATCATCTACTTTAGTAGATTCTAGAGAACACACATCAACTGCTTTTGTAGATTCTAGAGAATACACTACACTTAACTTTACTACACTACTTTAGTAGATACATACTAGAGAACACACATCATCTACTTTTGTAGATACTAGAGAACACACATCAACTGCTTCAGTAGATACATACTAGAGAACACACATCAACTGCTTCAGTAGATACATACTAGAGAACACACATCAACTGCTTCAGTAGATACATACTAGAGAACACACATCAACTGCTTCAGTAGATACATACTAGAGAACACACATCAACTGCTTCAGTAGATACATACTAGAGAACACACATCAAATGCTTCAGTAGATACATACTAGAGAACACAACTGCTTTTGTAGATACTAACATCAACTGCTTTTGTAGATACTAGAGAACACACATCAACTGCTTTTGTAGATACTAAAGAACACACATCATCTGGTTTGTAGATGCTAGAGAACACACATCAACGGCTTTTATAGATACTACAGAACACACATCAACTTCTTCGGGTAGATACTAGAGAACACACGCCAACTTCTCTACGTTGATACTGGGAACACACGCCAACTTCTCTACATAGATAGTAGTGAACACATATCAACTGTTCTACGTAGATACTAGAAAAAAGTATCAAATTCTCTACGTATATACTAGAGAACACACATCAACTTCGTCACGTAGATACTAGAGAACACACATCAACTGCTTTACATAGATACTAGAGAACACACGTCAAGCTCTCTACGTAGATACTAGAGAACACACATCAACTGCTTTACATAGAAACTAGAGAACACACATCAACTGCTTTACATAGATACTAGAGAACACAAGTCAACCTCTCTACGTAGATACTAGAGAACACACATCAACTGCTTTACATAGATACTAGAGACATAAACTTGTATTGAAAATTTATTGGATAAATGTATTAAAAATATAATTTTTAAAAAGTTTCGTTAAAGATTAAAAAAGAAAAAATGAAAAATTACAACAAAAAGCCTAAATGTCTTTTCTTGAACTATTTTACACTATGTCTAAATTCGACATATTACGTCGTTGGTTCAAACCACAGAATTGTTGAATCAAGGTTTGTTTGTTCCTCCATATCTATCTATCTATCAATATGTATCTTATATTGTCTATGTATCAACCTGTTGTGAGATATTCTAGATCTGAGTATATATTCAAGATTTGATGAGCTGATCAAATTAAACCAAGAATGTAATCTCTAATTCCTCCTGAGATAGATTTAATGAACACATGGAGATTAATTCAGAACCATGATCAAACAGGACGAAGAGAGCTGACAAAGAAATTGAATAATTGCATGCCACAAATTCAAATTTTCTAATACCTTTGTCTTTGCAACCTGATGGCGTAGACCGTTCATATTTCAAACATAGATTATTTGATCTAACTGGATTCATAGTTTGAAATATCTAGTGTCTTTGACATTTGGTTGTAAAGACACTGTAATTTGAAAATCAGAGTTTGTAGCATGGACTCTATTCCTTAACGGGTAGATGAGCTGATGAACTGTTGAGCTGATGAACTGATGAACTGTTGAGCTGATGACCTGATGAACTGTTGAGCTGATAAACTGATAAGCTGATGAACTGTTGAGCTGATAAACTGTTGAGCTGATGACCTGATGAACTGTTGAGCTGATAAACTGTAGACTGATGAGCTGATGAACTGATGAACTGATGAACTGTTGAGCTGATAAACTGATGAGCTGAGGAACTGTTGAGCTGATGACCTGATGAGCTGACAAACTAACAATCTGACGAACTATTAACCCGACAAGCTGATATGTTAACCAACAGATTAAACCCAACCCTACTCTGACTCTCAAACAAACACCAATTGAAACTAAGATGGTTTCAAGATAAGCAATGACAGACGAATATTTTACTATCATAACATTTTATATGTCACCCTTTTACTCCTAAATATGGCTCAAAGAAGAAATCAACTTATGGAGTCAATGTGGAGTCAAAAAGTTTAAATTTACAATACAAATATTTCTCAGTCAAGTTCCAAAAGGTTGTTGGCATAGAGAATAGAATATATAGAGAGGAATTTACTAGAAAAAAGTGTAAAACGGCCATTTTGTTGTACTGTTTCCATACTGCAGGTGTACTTCACATATTTATGCTATAAAACCTGTTGGGCCCTGGAATATCATTTTATAGAAAATCTAAAATTATTGTTATAAGAAAACCAAATTAAGAAATAGGCTGGTTTCATAATTGACCAATGATCATTTCACATAGACTCTATGCCTTCCACTTTACAAACAATGATTTTCCGTTATAACTATAAATCAATTTATGTTTTTATTCACCATTCATTATAAAGTTTATTTAACAGTTTAAAAAATTCGAAATTGAAATGGATAGTCTAGGAAACATACTGTATTAATGTACTCTACTGCATATAATTTGTGAACATTTACATGATTTGTACACTTTGAACTCCCTTTCAGGCTGAAAGGGACTGAAAAAATTCATACCGATAGATTCTTTTAATTCCTCTCTATATATTCTATTCTCTATGGATGTTGGCCTCAAGCCAGGTTTACTCGGAAATATCTAGTTTGTATAAGTAAGCACATGAACAATTTAAACAATTTAATGTTTTTAATGTTTAACCCCGGACTCTGAACCTACAGTATCAAGGAGAATATATTGTTAAAGTACTAGTGTTTAGTCTCTACGAAGACCTGCCAGGTTAAAGGGTAATATTGCAAACCTAAATGCAGGCAGTAAAATTGCAAACGTTTTCTGCAATAAAATTGAATGCGCATTTTACTCCTTTCAAGTAGATAGATATCTTCATCTTTACGCTATTAACAGATTGAGGTTTCACTTAAACATGTTTACTTTTAGTTTTCAATGTTTTTGTTGTTGTTTATTATCAATCATTAAACAATGGCAAGGATCTTTGTTATGCAATGGTTAAAATCCATTGCATTACTATGGCGTATACTGGACAATTTTTATGGTTCGTTAACTGTTCTGTTCATTTACAGTACAGTACAGTAAATTACGCTGTACGGTTTTCTCTGTGCTTGTACAGTGTACAGTTAAATAAAGAATGTGTCCATTACTCGCTGATTTATCTCTGTTTGATCAGGAAAGGTTATCTAGAGATGAGAGATAAACCTTAAATTTGAAAACTTGATAAATCTGACGAGGAATTGCAAGAACGTGACAAATCCAAGGATGAGGATATAAAGAACGGAAATAAAGAAGTAATACAATATGCACCCGGAGTAGAGAAGGAAACACACCAGTTCAACCCTTCCAGGATTCATCATTTAAATCCGTCACGAGAAGATTGAATAAAATGACAAAACGTCTGAACTCATTTGTCAGACTCAAGGCTAAACCTGGGATAATGTATGCAAAGAATACGATTTTATGCATTATTGGTTTAAATATGGGGCATATAGACCGACAACTATAGTAAATATATTCTAAAGTTTATGAATATCCAGATGTTTAGTTCTTTGTAGATATTTAAAAATAGGAGAGCTATTCATCGAATGAATACAGATATAGACGAATATAGTTTAGAGGAGTAAGAGAATATAATTGTTTACATAATTTTGGTTTAACATTTCAGGTTTGTCGTCCTGGGGTCGCAGAGTAGGACGGAGACTTGCTCCGGGAAATTCAGAGGAAAAAGTCAATCCATCAACTTTTTTATAATTTTGATAAATATTGACTAATGTTCTTTAAATTTAGTAATTGTTATCCTAATTTGATTCTTCTTCACAGCATTATTGTAATTTTGGTTTTTACGTCTTTATTTTGGTAAAATTTGTATCATTACTCTGTATAAATAAGTATACTCTCTCTTTTCAACCATTAGGCTTATAAGACATATGATTGGTTTTAATAAAGGATAAGCTGGAGTACTCCGTGAACCCACCTCTCGAGGTTCCAGAGGAGAGGAGAAACCATACTCAGCTCCAGAACTCAGAGGAAAAATCTAATACTGAGATCAGAAGACGAGTTTCAAGAGTAGAATCTCTCCGTCGTCTTCTCCTTGGTCCATCCCACCTAGATTCAAAACGATTATTCGACAAGAGAAAATATAGGTTTGGACGAAACTCTGTGTCCAAGGTGGACAAATCTATCGGGACGGATCTAGACTTTATCCCTGGGAGTGAGGATGATCTCTTTGATCGAACCTCTAGTAGGTTCAATGTTAGCTGTGATAGTTTCGATCTAGATTCTGTTTCTCAGCTTAGTCTCATTGATTCGACAGATGGAAAGCATTCAACTATCATTTCTAAGTCAATCAGTATAGACAATATACCTCAGGAGATGTCATCCTTCCTGAGGTCAGGCTTTTCTCACACCTTCTCAAGGAGTAAGCTTGCCTCCCTACCTGAAGAGCAGGGTACACTAACAAGGAACAATAGGAACCAGAGACCTGGAGCTGGAGATCATGTTGGAGATGAAGGTCCTCAGTCCCTGAACTCAGATATCAAACCTGGAAACTCTGGAACCCTTCGGAGAAAGAAAAGTCAATCCTTGGCGGACATTCACAGCTCTCAAGTTCAAGTTCCTCTGCAGTTCAGAACTGGAGAAACTAGTCTCCATCATAAGAAGTTTTCAAAAACTAAATCGGAGGAGAGTGGATATGATTCCGACACAACCAGGAAGAGTGGTTCGTCTCCTCGTGGATCCGTGAAAAGTGATTCTTTTGATCCCAGCGAAACCGATTCTTCAACTTGTGATAGTCATCTTAAACCTGAACCGAGCCCGACCTCCGACGAGTTCCCCGTAGTTACCTCTATAGTCCAACCGAAACCAAAAATGAAGAAGCCGCCTCGGAAAAGTAAGGAGGAACCCCATAAAACAGAAATATCTTGTCAAACCGAGTCTGAGAATCAGTCTGAACCTGTTAAGGAACCTTTCTCCTATTCCCATCTAGTCAAACCTACCCCTCCTTTACCCATAAACTTTACGGATAATATCCCCACAACCCTCCCCTCCCTTACAAGCAAAAGCTTCAAGATGCTCCGAGTATTGAAGAAGGAGTCTGATGAGCTTGGAATAATTATATCGAAGAAACGGAACCCGAGTAAGGGTACAACAGGATATATTATCGCGCATATAGAGCCAGATGGTCTCGTCAACAAGTAAGTAAACGTAATTTTCTACATAATTATCTTAGAGTTGTGGTGACATGATCCAGAGTTATGTGAAATTTCTTGTAAATTTTCATTTAATTTCATAAATGCATATATTTCAGAGACGGTCGGTTTTCTCTGGGAGATGAGATAGTAAACGTAAACGGATCCAGTCTACGGGGATTATCTATGGAAGAAGCTAGAAACCTATTACGCTACTGCCAAGGAGAGGTTGATATAATCATAGCTCGTGATCCTGAGAAGGATAAAACTCCGGGTAATGCGCCAGTAGAGAGAAGGAAGAGGCGCAAGCTGCCAATGATAGAACGTCCCAGGTCAGCTCCAATATACGCTAGCCAGCTAGAATTTTCCCAGCTCTCCGGGATACATGGTAACGTACACGACGTTTGCGATTTCGCGTACCAAGACGGATCCATGAAGACTGTGATTAGAATAAGTGACAGGACGGAGAAGATAGAACAGTATCGAGGAGGACCTATTTCAACTGTTGATACTCCGTCCGTGACCCCGGCCCAGTCCTACTCTAATATAGGACATGAGGACGATACATCCTCCGTAATCTCATCTTATACAAGCGAAAATGCTCCCTACAGAGTAAGCAGTGTTCCTACTACTCCCACCCCTCGTCAGGACTGGGAGCAAAGACGAGCTAGTGTCTCCAGAACTGGAACCGTGCTAAGGATTGCAAGAAGACCTAAATCTCTGTCTATGACCGTATATCTAGCAGAGTTCGATAAAGGACCTGGAAAAAAAGGTTTAGGATTCAGCGTGGTGGGAGGAATAGATTCTCCGAAGGGTTCAATGGGAATATTTGTAAAAACAATTTTCCCGGTAGGACAAGCAAGAGATAATGGATCCCTACGTGAAGGTAAATAACATGTCAATAAATAGATAGAATTTATGTAAATCCTAAAACTTCATCTCACTTCAATTGGCATCAATCATCTGACAGCATGACATAAGAATTGAATATTAAACAGTACACAGGAACAGAATCAGAAATAGAAACATGGGCTCTTGACATTTAATACTGTGTCCTACAGTCCATACTAGAAATATGGTAGCATCGTGACTACAATCTATTGTATCTCTGCTGCGTTCTTCAACTTGAAAAATCAATTATTTTCTCATCTTATTTATCCATGTCCAATCATAGTGATGAAGATTTGATTTAATGTTGCTAGATTCCCAGGTTCTCATACTAGTTATCAAACTATTATAAACAGGTTTATTTGAGAAGCTCCAATGCTCTTTTCTCTTGGTTCTTAATTTTAATCTGCTCTATAAATTGCCATTTGCTCTGTCACGTCATGCACTCTATAAACCATTTGCTCTGCATACCATTTGCTTTAAACGACATTTGCTTTATAAGTATTAACTGACCCCCTAACCTATCCTATCCGCAGCGCTAGGCCCGTTGCCTTTTCATAGAGTAGATGGTACATATATTGAGAAAATGCCGTGCAGAGCAAACGTCGTGCTCCACAAGAATAAAGAGCCGATGGCCAATAGAGTAAATGTCGTAGCACCAATTATTTTGCATAAATTTTGTGCTATATTGCTTTTATTTTGCTTTTTATCATCTCTGCTTTTTAAAGATTGTAAACCTCTCTAATCCACTCAAGCTTGAATTATAAACCTTGCTTAAACTTTAGAGGATTTAAACAACATTTTTCTTGGTTAATCAATATTCAAATTTGAAATAGATCTTTTTTGATATCAAAGAACATTTCAGTTGACTAAGCTTTATTAAAAGTATAACATGCGTACTACACGTATTGAAAAAATAAAGGCCTGGATATGTAGGGATAAAAGTTGTAGCGGCGATCTTCAACATCAATATTTAATATTATTATTAAATTCTGTTTTAACTCTGATCTTCACAGTGTTCTATCCATCTTTTGCTGTGTTCTATCCATTCTTTGCTGTGTTCTATCCATCATTTACTGTGTTCTATCCATCATTTACTGTGTTCTATCCATCATTTACTGTGTTCTATCCATCATTTACTATCCATCCTTTATTGTGGTCTATCCATCATTTACTGTGCTCTATCCATCATTTAATGTGGTCTATCCATCATTTACTGTGTTCTATCCATCATTTACTGTGTTCTATCCATCATTTACTGTGTTCTATCCATCATTTACTGTGTTCTATCCATCATTTACTGTGTTCTGTCCATCATTTGATGTGTTCTATCCATCTTTTACTGTGTTCTATCCATCCTTTACTGTGTTCTATCCATCATTTAATGTGTTCTATACATCTTTTGCTGTGTTCTATCCATTCTTTACTGTGTTCTATCCATCCTTTGCTGTGTTCTATCCATCCTTTTCTGTTTTCTATCCATTCTTTGCTGTTTTCTATCCATCCTTTACTGTGTTCTATCCATTCTTTGCTGTTTTCTATCCATCCTTTACTGTGTTCTATCCATTCTTTACTGTGTTCTATCCATCATTTAATGTATTCTATCCATCCTTGACTGTGTTCTATCCATCATTTACTGTCGTTCTATCCATCATTTACTGTGTTCTATCCATCATTTACTGTGTTCTATCCATCATTTACTGTGTTCTGTCCATCATTTGATGTGTTCTATCCATCTTTTACTGTGTTCTATCCATCCTTTACTGTGTTCTATCCATCATTTAATGTGTTCTATACATCTTTTGCTGTGTTCTATCCATTCTTTACTGTGTTCTATCCATCCTTTGCTGTGTTCTATCCATCCTTTTCTGTTTTCTATCCATTCTTTGCTGTTTTCTATCCATCCTTTACTGTGTTCTATCCATTCTTTGCTGTTTTCTATCCATCCTTTACTGTGTTCTATCCATTCTTTACTGTGTTCTATCCATCATTTAATGTATTCTATCCATCCTTGACTGTGTTCTATCCATCATTTACTGTGTTCTATCCATCATTTACTGTGTTCTATCCATCCTTTACTGTGTTCTATCCATTCTTTGCTGTGTTCTATCCATCCTTTGCTGTGTTCTATCCATCCTTTACTGTGTTCTATCCATTCTTTGCTGTGTTCTATCCATCCTTTACTGTGTTCTATCCATTCTTCACTCTGTTCTATCCATCATTTACTGTGTTCTATCCATCCTTTGCTGTGTTCTATCCATCATTTACTGTGTTCTATCCATCCTTTACTGTGTTCTATCCATCCTTCACTCTGTTCTATCCATCCTTTGCTGGGTTCTATCCATCCTTTGCTGTGTTCTATCCATCCTTTACTGTGTTATATCCATCCTTTACTGTGTTCTATCCATCCTTAACTGTGTTATATCCATCCTTTACTGTGCTCTATCCATCCTTTACTGTGTTCTATCCATCCTTTTCTGTGTTCTATCCCTCCTTTACTGTGTTATATCCATCCTTTACTGTGTTCTATCCATCCTTTACTGTGTTCTATCCATCCATTTCTGTGTTCTATCCCTCTTAGGTTCTTGTCTACAAATGCTTGATTAGTTAACGATGAATAATGTTGAATGATGAATCATATTTGTCACTTGATGAATTATATTTCTACACGGACGTATATGCTGAATTATTCAAGAATGATTTTAACAATAGTTGCGCGACATATTAGGAGAAGGATCATATTAACATTGCAGAGACTAGTTACTTGTCAATCTGTAGTGTTTATATACTACGGGATTCAACCCTGTCCCTCCCTTTCTGCATAACAGTAGATTATGTCAGCCATGGGAATATCTCCTTAACTCTTTAAAAACGGGAATTTGAATAAATCAAACATAATCTTTCAGACTAAAACCTTTTTAAAATCTGCCTTTTAAATTTCTTCAATACTGGCTCTGTCATTTTTTTTTATCAATTCAATGCTAAGAAATAGAGTCTTTGTCAGAAACTCACATTTCCTAATACACATATTTTTTAAACCAAACCTGATGGTGTAAACATAAAAATAATATTTCAAACTTTGGTTATCAGAGCTTATATAATTTATAATTTGAAAATTTGAAATATCTAATGTCTAAGATATTGGGATTAGAAAATCAGGGTTTGGGACAAAGACTCAATTCCAATTACTTGTCACTCATTACTTAGTATTTAAAGACAATTTAGAATTAAACACCTTGCAGTATCTTACCATTGCATCTGGAACTGAACGTCTTGGATTAATATTCTTCCTTCTGTAGTGTTAGAGAGTATAAATATTATTATTGCAGGAGACGAGATATTGAATGTGAACGGATTATCCGTCCAGGGTTTATCTCATGGAGAAGCAATCTCAATATTCAAGAATATCAAGGTTGGGACGGTTCGGATAACCGTTGCAAGGAGAGACAACCAGCCAAAAAGGTATGTTTAGAAATACGATATTTGTACTTTACTACCGACCCAAGAGACCCTGATATGTAAATTGATTTTATTTTCTGCAAAACCAAACATTATTTCAAGGTTTAGGCATGAATTCACAATTAAAACTAAGGTTTGAGGAGTACTTGGAGAAACCACATGCTTAATACAGAGCTGAGAACTCACTGTTCTAAAAGATTAGTTCTGTTGGATCCTTGCAGGATACTTAACGCAAGTTGTATTTCAATATATATATATAAATATAAGCATTGTCCCTGGTGGGGATTTATTAAACTCCGTCCTGTTCCTGTTTATCAATGCAGTTTATCTCTATTGATCAACTAGGGTTTAAGTTGCAGTATTAATGCCATAGATTGTATATTGTATAGGTTACAGAGAGGATAGAGAAGAATAGAGTTTACAGAGAGAGAGTTGTATCCTTTTATACTGTTTCTTTAATTGTATTCTATTCATAGTTTGATTAAATATCTTAAAGGGACTGTAAACGTAATATCAAATGAACCCCCCGTGCAAAGATGGCAATGCCAGATTCATAACAGTACCCTTAAAACCTTGATCTGATGAATAATGTGAAAGATATTGTCGTTTTTCTAGGCTTAACAGTTTTTGAATCTAATAATTTATATATGTTTTTTGTGTTGTAGAAATGCTATCACTTTTGTATAGAATTACAGTTAAAAATAATCAGATGTACAATTTATGCTTGATCTGACAAAGATTTTTAAGAGTGCTGTTGTGAATCGGGCTTTGCCATCTTTGCATGGAGGGTTACTCAAAATTACGCTTACAGTCCCTTTAAAGTATTGCATTTAAGATTAAAATGTATAATTAAAAATTGCGGAGATCAGATTGTGTCGATGTCAATCTTAAATCCTTTATACTCTCTGAGCGGATAAATTACAGAATTATCTTTATTACTAATTCCATCTCCAAACATAAGTTAGAGTTCAGCACTGGCATATACAATACATATATAATGCAGTTTTCATACAGATATAAATATTATGAGTATAGTATTGAACTCCCCTGTTTAGTATCGAACTCCCCTGTATAGTATTGAACCCCCCTGTATAGTATTTTCGATATATTAAGTGGTAATGTTTACAAGTTCTCGATATATTAAGTGGTAATGTTTACAAGTTCTCGATATATTAAGTGGTAATGTTTACAAGTTTTGAAGATTTTGGAGTTTACAAGCATAAAGTTACAGAAATTTCTTGAGTTTATGTTCTCGAGTTCTCGAGTTCTCAAGTTCAAGAATTCTCGAATTATCACTTTCTAAAAAATTTCGAATTCTTGAGTTATCATCGTCTTGAGTTCTCGGGTTCTTGAGTTTCTGAGTTTTTATGTTCTCAAATTCTCAAGCTCTTAGATTCTCTAGTTCTCGAGTTCTTGAATTTTTAAGTCTTGAACCAGGAATACATATATAAAGATTTCTTAGTGACAGCCATATCCGCTTGAGAGCCAAGTTAGAATTTGTTCCAAGTTTAAATCTCGATATTTCTATATATCCAGAGAATAGGCACGCGTTTCAGGAAATTAATTTAGTTCCGAGCCTTCTCTTCCGAACATTGTATTCGGATCCTACTATTCTGATCAATGCATTAGGATTCTTATTATTCGGATCCCTGGATAGGATCCTAGTATTCTGATCCCTGGATTCCTCTCTATTAATCTATCTAAACCACTTTCAAAAGGACAATTTGAATGTTAGCAATGAAAACCACAATTTGAAAGATTAAATGATTATGATTTAAATTTGACAAGAAAACAATGAACAATGAATTGATGATTACATATTTTCATTTTTATTCGTTTAATTATTGTAATAATATTACTTGAAACTGTATAATTACATGGCTGTGATGTGAATTAAGAATATAATTAAACATAATTAAATGTAATTATATGTAATTAAAATAAATATTTCTAGTGTTACTGAATCATTAAATGAGTGGGAGAGGGGGGAGTTAATTGAAAGATTTTAAACCAATCAGAGAGATATTTACGAAAGTCAGATGTTTAGAAAACAGAAAACAGTGCACCAAAAAATCCAAACACGATATTGAACACACCATGAAAATTAAAATGTTTCTGTCGTGTTTATTTTTCTGTTAGGAGCTTAGTACCTAGCTGATTAATGAGAAAAAAGGGTAGAGCATATATGATATTTTCATTAAACCAATTACAATTACACTCATTACAAAATGAGCCAAAAGTTCGTCACATTCTTCAGTCCATTAAATTTTTCTGTTAATCTAATCCTTAAAATCCATAAAATAAAATATTTAGATGTTTAAGTGTACGGTGTAGAGTATTTAATAATGTACAGAGCAGAGTACTGAGTACTGTATCGAGCAGAGTACTGTATCGTGCAGAGTACTGAGAGCTGTCTATTGTACAGGGCAGAGTATTGAGAGCTGTATAGTGTACAGACCAGAGTATTGAGTGCAGAGTTGTAAGATCTGTATAGTTTTCAGTATACAATATCAAATGTTTGTATACAATATCAAATGGTGTACAGGGCAGCGCACTAAGTGCTGCAGAGTATTAAGAGTTGTACAGTGCAGAGTATTAAGTGCTATAAAGAGCAGCGTATTAAGAGCTGTACAGAGCAGAGCATTAAGTGATGTACAGAGCAGAGTATTAAGTGATGTACAGAGCAGAGTATTAAGTTCTGTACAGAGCAGAATATTAAATGCTATACAGAGTAGATTATTGAGTTTTTAACAGTGTACGGTGTAGAGTTCAGTATTGAGACCTATGTAGTTTACAAAAATGAGTGTTGTACATTGTACACTGTACAGTGAAGAATGGTAAGCACTGTACTGCGTACAGTAAATAATGGCAAAAACTGTACAGCGTACAGTTTAAAACGGTGCGTACAGTACCCACTGGCAGAAATGAGTTTACTAAATCTGCAAGGTTTATTCTGTTCCCTGGTTTCTCCTTCGATCATGACAAATGTAGAACGGATGCATGTTCCCCATAGCTCCAGGGTGCCCCATGTTCTTCATCTCATGGATTCATGATTATGCAGTTCTTGCATATACTTGCATACCACCCAGAGTTAAACTGATTATAGAGGTTAGATTATGCAACGAGGTGATATAATTCAATAAGAAAGAAAGGGAAGGGAGGGTGTTAGGCCAATGGTTTAGGTTTGAGTACGAATCACATTAAATAAATACTACAATAACATCGAACCATTCCTGGACTACAAGAACACACGCATTGTTCCTAACAGTGTAATATAAGAAAATTATGAAAATAATGTGTAAAGTTATATTATGGTTATGTTAACTATAACTAGCTACTTTGGGAAAAATCGAAATTTCGAATTTTGAAGAAGAAAAAACTGTTTTTTTAGCCAATATCACCCCCGCCCACCAATAGGTTTCCTCGCAAAATTTCAGCCAATTTGGTCCAGCCGTTTGGCCAGCTATAGCCAACATATATATATATGAGCGAAGAGCTTTAATTTATAGAAAATGTGCAATGTATCATGCCCATTCACCATTGCACATACATAAAAAACACTAAGAAGGATGGATGATAGGGTAAAAAGTGAATGAATTCCAGTTTGCGGTTTCCTAAATATTGATAAACTTGCAGTAATCATTAAACCTGACGCATTATGCCATCTGGTGACGCAAATTGTGTCCAATCAATTTGTTGTTCATCCATAGACTAATTTCATTGTTGTCATACATGTTTTGTTTAGGATTTGAACCAATTTCAATCTCTGTGCTTAATTCCACCCAACACACTATAACAATACAATCAATTCAATCTCATTGTATATAATTGAAATATGAATGTATTCCTGAAAATGTTTCAACTATTTTAAATCTTATAAAAGATTTTTTCAAAATAGCTTAGTCTAAAATTTGATATTTTAATAATAAACATTTAAAATTCCAATAAATGTTTGTATATTCAATATTAATATTTAATAACATTAAGATTTTGACTCCTTTCCTACACAATTATAATATCTATTAATATTTTGTGTGTGAAATTTAATAAATGTAAAACACATTCTGTCTTTCAATTTCAACACTTTGGATGCTTTGGCCCTGTAGTAAAACATCAAAAGTGTAATTTGAAAGCATCGACATCAACATTTGAGAGCATCAAAAGCAACAGACCTTTCCAGTCAAACTGTGACTTAATAAACCAAGAATTAGGAAGCATTGCTTTTCCCTCTCCTTTCCTGTCCTTTTCCCTCTCCTTTTCTTGTTCTTTTCCCTCTCCTTTTCGGATGGATTTAACACCACAAATATTTCCTCATCGGGTGTAAAACAGGATGAAAGAAATCCTTCATTTTTCTGGTCAAAAATCATTTTTGATGCTTTTAAGGAAAGGGCAAGTTTTGGCAAAAGAGGAAATAGATGCATTACCCCCCTCCCTCCATCCTTTTTGGAACAAAATGACTCAGGAATATCCAAATTGCCAAACTTCTTAACAGTTTGCTGGAAATAGCAAATAGTTAATTGGCCTCAAATTAGAAGTTAATGGACTCTAAGTTACTTTTCTAAGCATGCACTACTAGAAGAAAATATGGAGGGAAATTTTAATCTTAACAGGAAAAAAACATTGAAATGGAATCTTTTTGAAACAAACATCGTGACTTACAATCTGTCTTGAACATTATCAAACTCTTTAACAAAATTGAACTAGAAAAATGTGACTTAGAAATTATTGTGACTTCTAATTTAAGAATTAGAAAGCATATTTTTTCTTAAAAAAACGGGCTCAGACATATTTGTGACTTTTGCTTGTGACTAAATGTGTTAGACATAATTAAGCCTTACAAAATAGTTTTGTCTCAAGAGTTATAGTTTAGAAAGTGTCTTAGACATTATTGGGTGTGAAAAGTATGGCTGTGAGGTAATTGCGACTTAAACTGTGACAAACAATGTGTCTTATACATAATTAACCCCGAAAATGTAACTTAGACATGATTGGGACTGAGAAGGTATTTTTGTGAATCTTCGAAAAAGCTGTGACTTAGAATTTTGACTTAAAAAAGTGTCTTCATCACAAATTGGTCTGAAAAGTAAGACTTTGAAATTATTGTGACTTAGAACTGTGACTTAGAATGGGCCTTGAATATAATTAAGCTAGACAACTATGAATTAGACATAAGTGTGATTGAAACGGCGTTTCAGACTTAATTAACACATTTGTTACTTAGAAAGTGTTCTAGACATAATTGTGATAATTCTCAAAAGTATTAGTTTGACATAGCATGGTGACTTAGAAAGTGAGTTAGACATAATTGTTACTTATAAATTGTTTTAGAATGTGTCTGATGCATGTTTGTGACTTAGAGAGTGTTCCAGACATGATTGTGACTTAGAAATTATTTTGTCTTAAAAGTATGAGTTCGACCTAGAATGGTGACAATTAGATATAATTGTGGCTTAGAAAGTGTTTTAGACATAAGCAATGAGCATGTCTCCAGAGTAAGAATTTTTCATAGATTTGTGACTTAGAATGACTCTTGACATAGTTGTGACTTAGATAGTGTCTTTGACATAATTTGGTCTCAAAAGTATGACGTTGATGTAACCGTGACTTAGAACTGTGATTTGAAATATGTCTTGCCATGACTTAGACATGGGTTTGAGTTAGAATTGTGACTCAGAATGTGTCTTAAAGTAACTTAATCTGGATTGTGTGGCCATTGTATCTTAAAGTGACAGTTTTGATGTTTTAGTATTTTCAAAAAAGAACATTTTTGATGCTTTCCTACAGCTTAATGATATTTTAGATATTTCAGCAGCTTGGGTTATGTTAGGTTACACAGGGCATAAAAAATTACACGTGAAAGCATTATTATTGTCCTACTTGTCCTAATCAATAGAATTGATTGCATTAGAATAACTTGCTCAGAGGGTTAAACTTGTGTAGAGGATAGTGTTTAGCTTAAACAATATCCACTGCACAAACTTAAATTGAGTTTAATGCGTTAAACCGGGAAAAGTTCTCCATTAACAATAACACAAATAATTAATTTATAAAAGGTCTAAGATTGAAGCGTTCAAGGGCGGTCACAAGTTTAAGAAAAAAAAGTTTTGCTCTCATCTTTTCTCAAATAACGAGTTAGCAGACATTATGCTTTGAACCAAGCTCTTTTAAAAATATATTATTAAAGCCATCTTCCTATGATATCAATATCAAAATGAATTCAACACGTTTTCTATCAAGCCTTCAGTCCTACCGGGTGCAATAAGAAACTAATTTCATTTGAACAAAACCTTCTGTTAATACACCGGGTAGAGAAGGAGAATCACGTGAAAAAGCAAGAACCTGGAGCTCAACCCAGAGTAGCGAAGAATTTTGAGTTTTGCAAGTGCTAGGTCGTGCAGAACATTGCTCTAGCTCATTTTGAAGATTGAAACATCGTTACATTGGTAGGAAGAGAAATTTGAGTCATCAGTTCTGCAGCTCGCACTGATCATCTTATTCAATAGTTTTAAATACGTTGATATTTAACAAAGTCTCCAGAAAATTTCGCCCCGAATTAAAGAGATTGTGAAAGGTATTTAGTTCAGAGAAGCATTAAAGTGATAATAAAATATTTTTCGTCTTTTAATTAAAAATGCATTTAAATTGAAAGACTTAAGTTTAATTCCAACATAATTAGGTTATTGACACGGGCAGCTGTAGTACATATGAATTTCCGATCCGGGTCAACCTTTCTGGTTCCAGTTTGTACTGTACCAAGCTCTATGGACAGTACTACCCAGTGCAATAAGGTTGACGCGGTCAGACTTTATGCTTTATATAGGTTAAATTTACTTTTACTGAAGGTGCAGAGGTGCGTGTTGAAGAAATTATTTAAAAAAACCCTTTGCAGCTAGGTCTGGGGAGTAGAGAAGGAATAAAGGAGGAAAAAGGAAAAACCGACTGTTAAGAACAGATTTATACAGTAGGAAGGTTTTCTGTCTTTAATTTGACAAATAAAAATATTGAGGAATATTATATTTTTGAAAACCAAATATTTATGGATGGTGGAAAATATTTTGGCTAATTAAACGTATTCTAAGTAAAAGTTGTAAAATTAATAATTTAAATATTTCATAATTCAGCAGACTGGATATTATGTACAATATACAATATAGGTTATACATGGTTATACAGGAGTGCGGGGGGGAAGGAAATTCTCTGGTTAATAGGGTCTCAGATAGATAGATAGAAAGATACAAGCTTAGATAGATTATTAACAGTTAGATAGAGAAATAATTTACAGGGGGGATTTGTAAACGTTAAGGTTTTTTGGCTTTTAGGAGGCCCTGCAAAATATCTCCATGAAATTGTATGCTAAAAAGTAGAGGAATCATCAGAACTAAACACTATTAAACTATTGATAAACAACAATATCTTCCTAATTATTGATAAGAAAACAGTTACATGGGTATCATTTAAAATTGGCCATTGCCATCGTTGCATGGCGGGTCTCTTATATAATTACGCGTAGAGTCCCTTTAAACAAACAATGATTTTATAAATGTAGGGCACTGGCTTACATATGTGCTGGTTTGAGATTATGAAATCTTTATAATTGCATGCATGTTCTACTCAGGAGGTAAATACTTCGATTAGAATGCAATAAAGCATGGAGAAACACACCACACAATTTTTACAGGGGCGATTAATACAAGATAAACCTCCCTACTCCCTTTACTGTATTCAAACTCAAGGTATATGTTTGTGCACCAGGAACCACGATAAATCTACCAACACCTATCTATCAATCATTACTTTAAGACCGTAACCCCCCCCCCTGATACTTCTGGTTCCCTAGATTTATAAATAATCAAGAACAGGTGGCTGGTTTCAGGAGAAAATATTATTAAATTATCTTGAAAGTTATTATACACAATTAATTTATTAATGATCTGAATTCAAGAATATTAAAACTCTCCTAAAAAAATATTTCAATCCTTTTTCTTAGCCTGTTGTCTTGCTTTATAGGGTTTTATTATAAGAATATGAATACACATCTATGATTTAAATTGTCTGTATGACACAAATGACCGATTTTATTTATATTATTATAGTTCCTGCCTAATATATTAAACTTAAATTCAGATTAACATCAAATTAAGATAGTTTGTGCGCCTAGAACTCAAATTAAAATAGATTGAATTAGGTGTGAAAATCTAGATATCTTGGTATCATACACGTACACGATATAGACTTATCTGGATAGGTTTCAGGAACTGGACTATACAGATATTAGGAGCAGGGTTAAAGGACAATAGAAGGGTTAAAGAAGACTTGAAGCAGGGTTAAAGAAGGACTTTGAAGCAGGGTTAAAAAGGACTTTGGAACAGGAATAAAGAAGGACTTTAAAAGAGGTTCAAAAAAGAACATTGGAGCCGGGGTAAAAAGGACTTTAGGGCAAGGTTAAAGAAGAACTTAGGACCATGGTTAAACAAAGCCTTTGGAGCAGGGGAAAAGATGAACTTTGGAGTAGATTTAAAGAAGGACTTTGGTGTGGGGTTAAATAATTACTTTAGAGAAGGGATAAAGAAGGAATGTTAAGCAGGGTTAAAGAAGGAATATTTGTAGCAGGGTTAAAGAAGGATTTTGTAGCAGGTTTGGACTTTTCTAGCAGGGTTAAAGAAGGTCTTTTGTGTAGGATCAAAGAACGACTTTGTAGTAGGGTTAAAGAAGGATTTCGGAACAGGGTTAAAGAAGACTTAGAGCAGAGTTAATGAAGGACTTTGTGAGTAGGTTTAAAGAAGGACTTTAGTGTAGGCTTAAAGAAGAACTTTGGAGCAGGGTTAAAAGGACTTTGGAGAAGGGTTTTTGACTGGTGAGAGTTGAGAAGTTGGGTTAAATATAAGGATTACAAAGAATTGTTGAAGAGAAGGTTAGGAAGTAGGGTTAGACCTGAGTTCAAGAATAGGGTTGAACATAAGGATTACAGGAGAATTGATGAAGAGAAGGGTAGGCAGCAGGGTCAGACATTAGTTTAGGAGTAGGGTTATATGAGAATTGATGAAAAGAAGGGTTAGACATATGAGTTCAGGAGGAGGGTTAAATATAAGGATTAAGGAGTAAAGTTCCAAATCAGAGATGAAGAGTAGGGTGAAATATACGAGTGAAGTATTAAAAAGATTTTGGATCATTGTAAATATAACGGTTAGGGCTTTGCTTAAAGATAAGAATAGAAAAGTAGGGTTAAATATTAGGATGAAGAGTAAAGTCAAAGATAAGATTAAAAAGTAGGGTTAAGGTAAGGGGAGGAGTAAGGTTGAAGATAAGGGTTTAAAGTAGGATTAACGATACGGGTTTGTCAATCATTAACTATGATCAGTGTAAAGTCGTCTTTAACTTAGACCCCCCTCTCGGAGACACTAAAATCCAAACCAAATAATTTTAACCTCAGGTTTCTTTGTTCTCCCTGTCCGGAGTATAAACAACCTAAAACATTGGGAATCCATCCATTTTCAAAAGCTAAACAAAGAATATTTTCACATAAAGAATTAGTGACCTTCGTTAATAATTAATTGTCATTCATTTCAGAAGTTAAAAAAACGTCTTAGTACTGTCCAACTACTTAAACCCTATGCTATCAGACAATAGATCGTAAGAATTTTTTCATTATAAACATTCATTGTAACAGTTTTATATGTTATCATTTATATAATTTTTTTACAGGAAATAAAGAATTTCTTTATTATCGATTTTGATTTGGGGTTTATTCTGTTGTTTGTCTGTTCATCATTGGGAATCTTGTTTCTATCCGACAACAGGGCTACGTTGTTGGGTTAAACATTTGAGTTGGGTTAGATAAAGGGGTGAGGGGTACGGTTAAAGACAGGTGTTTGGAGTAGGGATAAATTTAAGGGTGTAGAGTAGGGTTAAGATAAAGGGGTGAGGGGTACGGTTAAAGACAGGTGTTTGGAGTAGGGATAAATTTAAGGGTGTAGAGTAGGGTTAAGATAAAGCTGAGAAGAATGGCTAAAGATAAGGGTGTGGAATACCTAGGGTTAAAGATGAGGGAGTAGAGTAGGGTTAAAGATTAAGGTGAGAAGTATGGCTAAAGATAAGGGTGTGGAGTAGTTAGGGTTAAAGATGAGGGAGTAGAGTGGGGTTAAAGATAAAGGTGAGGAGTATGGCTAAAGATAAGGGTTCGAGAAATACTGATTATGGTTAAAGATAAGGGGTGAGGAGTTTGGCTAAAGATAATCCTGAGGAGTACTGAGCAAGGTTAAAGATAAGAATATTTATGTTAAAGGTACGGTTTATCCATGTTTGCATTCCCTTAAATGATATTGTAGAAAGGAAGAGATTTCTACACTACAAGAATGTTATCGTAAGTCGTCTTCCATGTTTTCAAGTCAACAAGCTTTAGTATTGAAATTATCTTTGTAAGAATAGATACCCTTGGAGTTGCTTATGTCTACCTTTTGGTTAAAAATATTTGTAAAGACGATTGATAGTAACCTGTAAACCAGATTAAGATTTTCAGCTAAAATTCAAAATGAAATTTTCTTGAGACGAATGAACAAGGTCCAAGCTAAAAAGTTTTAATTTTACAAATTTTCAAGTATTTGTTTTCTTTACTTTACAAAAGAAATTGATTTGTGAAAAATTTGAAAATCATTTAATAATAAGCAATGTTCATAAAATTTTCAATGTAAAAATCATTTCTAATCATAAAATAATGTTCATGAAATATTTACTTTAAAAAATGATTATATTTCATTTATTAACATTCTTGAACATTTATGAATATTTATTTATATGTCTATAGCATATTCTACTGATAAGCTTGACATCTAATCTGTGAGTCCAAACACCATAGATAACCTCTCCTCCTCTTCGGAGGTCAGTCTCTCATTCTCCGGTTCAAAAAGATGTTTAAAGCTAAAACCTGAAATATAAAACAGAATTAGTCACCACCTAAACATGCATATTGGGACGAAACGTAACTGTGTTAGGAATTTGTTATGATATCCATGACTAACATTTTTTGCCAATTGACTCAAAAAATGAAACTTTAAAAAAAAAACAATGTTATTTCAAGTTAGCAAGTTACTGAGTTCAAATTATAATATACTATTGTGTAAACAAAAATTTCTGAATGTTTTCAATAAATGTTATCAAAGGTTAATGTTTTATAAAAAATATTGAAATATAATGATTAATGTCTATCCCCTCGTCTTTGCCTGGAAAAGTAGCTTTCTCTACAAAAATCAGCAAACTTAATTTAAAATTTTCAAACCAAGCTGAGAACACTCCTGTGGTTCTAACTTCTAACTTCTAACCTATTAAAATGTGGGTCAAATCGGTCCAGGGGTTTCTGAGTTATAATTGGACAAACAAAAAGAGATTATTATTTTATAATAAGTTCTTTGCAACACCAAATAGTCTGTCTGTTTGTTTCTTTGAGTGTCAGATTATAACTCGAGAACTTCTTAACCGATTTTCCTCCGATTTAGATTTTGGAATTAGTTTTAACTATGGGAATGTTCCAATCTTGGTTAAAAAGTTTAATGAAAACAAATTTTCCAGAGAAAGCTGTGCTTCCAAGCTAGTCAAATATAAAGCGAAACCTAGGACGCAAATGATGATTGCAATTGTCATGTTGATAAGGAGCCAGGCTCCGACCAGATCAGGGTCGGAGTAAAACCTTTCTCTCCATTCTTGAACCTTCTTTCCAATCCAACCATACCTATCCGACCCTCCTCCTCCCACGGTCATATGTGTGGCTCGGTATACACATCCTAAATGGGATCATTCAAGAAAATCAAAATAATTTAATTTTTCGCAAGAATTATTAGAATATTAGAGTAGCTTCAAATTAACGTTAAAAAATGGTTTTCCAAAAAAGAAGATTTTTGTTTCACTATTCTAATTGTGTGTTGTCAAAAGGTTTAATGTTAAAGGGAGTGTTCGCGAAAAATAAAAGGGGGTTTAGGCTTAATGCGATAAAAAAGCGCTTTTGATTGCTACTAATATTACTTCTATCTGTTGCGTCTATAAGGAGAAAATTGTTAAAAACGACTATTACCGAAGAACGTAGAGTCCATACAAGTTTAGAAAGATGCAACTTTCAACACGGATCGTTAACAAATCAATTTAATTTCAAACAAATCATTCAGATATTACAAACAATAGTCATCAATTATTTTTCGACGCATTCGTAAATAGTTAATATTTCATAATATTTTGTATTTTTCATGATCTGAGAGTTACTTTTGAAACATTTATATCTGCTTCGAGGATTTTTGATAATGAAGACGACATTTTCATATTTTCCAGGAATGTTCGAAAATCCAGCGCCAGCGAAATTATTTTTAAAAAAATTAACAATTTTCTCCTTATAGACGCAACAGATAGAAGTAATATTAGTAGCGATCAAAAGCGCTTTTTTATCGCATTAAGCCTATACCCCCTTTTATTTTTCGCAGACACTCCCTTTAAGGGTGACTTTGATTTGATAATTTATGCAAATTAAAACTAGGATTTTATCGAATAAAGTTAAAATACACAAAACTTATACCTGCAGTATGGATAGAGGTAAGTTTTTGGACTGGGATTGAGAGATATAGCGCTTGATGATAACCCTTTCCTCGTTCCCGAACCTTGGATAGACTTCTCCACGTCTCTGGATTCTTCAGGTTCAGTCTAGAGTTAGGTCCGGTGAGAAATCTGAGGTCAGATATGAGAAATATTTTCTTTTGCAAAAACAAAACTGGTCCTGATATTGATCTTCGGAGAGCCTGCAACATGAAAAAAGTTGTTTGTTTACTTTGTGCAGGCGAAAATTCAGGAAAGAGAAACTAAATATTGACCTCAAACTACAAACTTCTAATCCATTTATCTTTGCAATCTAGTATCATAAACCTCTAATATTTTACACTTGACCAATTTATCAATCAAAATTTATAATTAATTTTAATTAATATAATATCAAACAACGTTACAACAAACTTCTATTCCCTTTATTTGCAATCTAGTGTCATAGTGTCATCTAGTGACCAATTTATCAAGCAAAATTTACAGTTTGAATTATCACATGGTTTAGGACATCAGAGACCGGAACTTTAATTGGACGTGTTGTTAATTTTGAACAATTGATATCGATATGCAATGATCCGGGCTCTTAAAATTTAAGAATATAGGGATTAGAAAAATTGAGTTAGTGGCGAAAGTTCAACTCTTTAATCAATATATTTATAATATTATGGAAAGCACTATAAAATCTTACCATGATGCCTTAGCTATGAACTATGAACGTCACAATAAAACTGAATGGATAAATTCTTGGCGGTCAGAATGTTAAGTATCTGCGTATAAATACCCCCCCCCCACACATACAACCCCCCTCCCCCCAAGCTTCGTTCATAAATTCTCCTTGTCCGTAAGAACAGCAGATGGAAAAATTATACATTTATCTATTTTGCTTTGACAAAATCATACAATAGAATTAAAATCTTCAAGGTTTGCCCAAAGCTTCTAAACTATTCTTTGCAAAACATATTCAGCCGCACCACAGCCGACCGCAGAAAGAGTGCAAAAAATGTATCCTAACCTCATTCATATTCCATTTTATTTTAATTTCAAATTGACTCCATCTTGTTTTTTACAACCTCGAACAAAATTTTTCAAAATAAAACATATTTATGTACAGTCGTCGTCGTGTAATGTATCTATATAATGAAGACAACTTTCGATTTTAACTTCTATTTCTACCATGCTTTTAAACAGCATTAATACACATAAACATGGAAGTAAATAGAAACTGTCAATAAACAAAGAAAAGCTTGTTAAAAATCACAACTTTGATAGAAAGCCGTCTTCATTGTACAAACTCCAACTTCTGTGTAGTTGCAAATTTTGGGTTTCTCACATGGTCGTCTTCACATGTAAGTTCTTAAAAAATAGTCGTCTTTATACTTTATAGTAGTTGCTTAATAATCAACTTTACTACAGTGATAACCAGAAAACTCTGAAATAGGAAGACGACTTTTAAACTCAAGTTAAGATAAAACAAGTTCAGTGAACATTAGACATAGCAATTGTACCTTGTAAATAGACCCTTTACACTTAAATTGTGCTTTGATAAGTAATTACAGTGAAACTCTTTATAACGAATACATCGGAAGAATTTTTCAAATGTCGTCTTGACAATTTTTGATGAGTTTTATACTATATTACGTAAATTTCAGTATTTGCGAAATTAAATAAATAGCATGAATATGCGGGAACAGTTTTAAAGAGTTCCATATAATCATTTAATTAAAAAACTAAATATCTGCAACATTCCATTATCAGAAAGTGAAGAATACGGCATTTGATGAATTCTTTCGATGTATTCGTTATTAAGTAGTAGTAAAAATATTTGATTTGTAACAACATCAAAACGCTTAAGTATTGCTATAATGTCGTCTTTCTATTCCATTGTTTTCTGGTTATCACTGTATTATCGATGGGTGTCCAAATAAACATGGAAATTTAGTGACGACTTTTTATCCATATTTAATTTACACAAGTGATTTTTTAACACGATTATTTTTACTTAAAACAATCAATAAAAGAAAATTCTTATGATCTTATCTTGAATTTTTTCTATTTTCCGACTGCCATTTTTGTAACTTAAACTTAAAAGAGATATTAAAAAATAGGTCAAGATTACTATTTGTTAAATCTATAAAAACTCATCTAAATGTCTTATACCTGAGAATGTTGGCCACATTTTGGAAAGCACAAAAACGTGATTCCCTCCTGTCTCCAACATTTTTCTTCTTTATCTTAAACCCATAGATTCAGCGGTCTACTTGACTCCCTCCTGTCTCCAACATTTTTCTTTTTTATCTCAAACCCATAGATTGAGCGGTCTACTTGATTCCCTCCTGTCTCCAACAATTTTCTTTTTATCTTAAACCCCTAGATTTAGCGGTTTACGCAAACTATTCTTAAAAAGTTATGAAAATTATTTTGTGAAATTATATTTTGAAAAATAGTCCGACTGCGAAGCACTCTGAATATATTTCATTTGTCATATCATCGATGCCACATGATTTTTTAAAAAAAATTCTAAACCATACAGTTTTAATAAGAAATCACAAGATCTGCCACCCTCCCCTCAGTGACGTCAAGTTCAGAGTTTAAATATGTTTATTGTTTTAGTCAAAATATAACTTTATTTTATTTTCTACGTTTACACTTAAATTAAGTGTGCAAAATAATTTCTCCAACATTTTAATTTTCCGGGAGACAACAGATCAAACAATGTATTTCTTTAATTTCTTATTGAGAGAAAAACCTCGAAATATAAACATAGAAGACGACATCAGTTGTGTAATGAATGTCACCTTTTCAACTAAGCAATCAAATTTATTTTTATGTTTTTAATCAGAAATATCTACACATGAGAATTCATATTTGTTTCTGAACAAATCTTCTGTTTCTTTTGAAAATTACCATTTAGCTTTTATCAATTTTTTACTTATTTTAATCATTTCTTTTGGGCACAAAAAATTCAATTTGTTTTACTTCCTCTGAACCATCTAACACGAGTCTTTTTTAAACTTTCGAAACATGCTTTTTTAAAAATTATTTCTAGACAAATAATATTTTAATCACTATTTCTTTTACAAATGTATTACTGGAAAAAAACGTAGGACTCGAATGTGACTTTAAAGGTTGAAACGTTAAAATCACGAAATTTTATATATTGAATACTAGAAAAATTATTTTCGTTTTAGATAATACTGATTATCCATTTAATTAAAGAAGAAATAAGTTTCAGTGATGATAGTGCGGAACAGGGTTTAGAAAACATGGAACTTTTCAAAGTGATTAATTTAAATAAAAGTAATAGTAACATCTAAAGAATATTATTCCAATGAGATCTGAATATTCATCATTCTTTGTTGATTAATCTGTTCTGCTCCGTCCTGCTGCAGGACCGGGGGGCTGGGACGGATGAGCGGAGCGGGAGAAGAGGATTCTCCAGACAATATTTATGGATGGGTTCAGTTACGGAGCTTCTGCACTACACTACGGATTGGAACCTTATTTAATCCGTCCCAACCTTCACCTGGGTTCAGTTTTATATTTACATGAGTAAATATGATATACTGAGCTCATAAAGGATAAAGGTTGAACTCTTGAAGAGTTATAATTTGAATGTGCATTTGGTGAACCTAAAATCTTCTCCAAACTTGGCATAAATCCTGCTACGTAGGGATGATTTAGTTATTACTTAGTCACACCTCCAGCTACTAGAGATTTCTTCAGGTAAATTGAAAATAAATTTTTTTTCTTCATTTTACTCCTAAACTTCTATACGTTTGAACTCATGTTTTTTGTTCTGTTGAACTCCTGTATTCATGTACTTTAGCACTAAAATGATTCAACAATATGTTACTCGTTAATTTAGATCTTCAGTTCTTTAGTAATTCAGTACTCCTGTACTCAAGTACTCCAGTACTTCATTAATCCTGTACTCCATATTCCAGTACTCTGTACTCCAGTACTCCAGTACTCCAGTACTCATGTACTCCATGAATCCAGTACTCCAGTACTCCTTTACTCCTGTATTGCTTTACTACTGTACTCCTGTACTCCTGTACTCCTGTACTTCTGTACTTCTGTACTCCTGTACTCCTGTGCTCCTGTATTCCTGTATTCCTGTACTCCTGTACTCCTTTACTCCTGTACTCCAGTAATCCTGTTCTGTACAGTACTCCTGTACTCCATTAATGCTGTACTCCATTACTGCAGTTCTCCTGTTCTCCTGTACTCCTGTACTCGAGTACTCCTGTACTCGAGTACTCCAGTACTCTGGTACTCCAGTACTCCATTGCTCCAGTACCCCTGTACTCCTGTACTCTTGTACTCCTGTACTCCTGCACTCCTGTACTCATGTAATCATGTACTCCTGTGCTCATTTACCACTATACTCCTGTACTCCTGTACTCCTTTACTCATTTACTACTGTACTCCTGTACTATAATACACAATACATGTGCTCAAGATATGAGTAATAACATAAATTTCTCCTCACATGTTTCTATTTAATCCAAGCGAACAACATTATAATGAAAATAATTCTCACTTAATATTATTGATTGATCACCCTGTCTAGTGTATAATATTGATGAAGCACCCTGTAGAGAATATAATGTAAACCCTTATCATATCATTGTACCCATATGTTTAGGGTAGGATCAATGTAACAGGGATGTATATTATTAAATATATATCTAGTCTTAGTCTAGAAAAATAAAGGAGAGATATTAAATATCTGAAAATCAGGAATATTTTTAATATTTTAATTCATAAATCTAAAATTTTTGTCTGATCGTAACATATGTGATTATTGATTTAATCCATGTATCTTGTATAGACATGTATATATCTATATATCTATATATTGTATGTATTGTAAAAACAAATTTGACAATTTGAGTAACTTCTCTTTTGTCAGTGCACAGTGCACAGTATCAACTGCAACTGTTTTCGTAGTCATCATAAGTTCATAACTCTGGAAGTTCAATGTTTAGATACCGGGTGTCCCACGAAACATGACAGTTGGTGAATAGTTTTAAATGTCTTCTTCAATATTCTATATAAGATATAAGACTTGCTTGCAGTTTATTTCGCTAAAAAAATATTTTACTCAAATATATTTACTATGAAATTAGTTTTCCTATAAAATCACTTCAATGTGATATTTTTTTATTCTCTTTGGTATTAAAGAACTTAACAAATTATGGAAGAATACATTTTAAAGTATTCACCAACTTTCCTGTTTTCTGGAACACCCTGTAGTTAAAATTTTCATTCTCTGACAAACCATTTTTTGGTTTGATGATCTTCATTTGATCTTCCTCTGTAATATACTCCAGATCTAATCAAGGTTTGAAATATCTCTATTTGATCTTCCTCTGTAATATATTCCAGATCTGATCAAGGTTTAAAATATCTATATTTGATCTTCCTCTGTAATATATTCCAGATCTGATCAAGGTTTGAAATATCTACATTTGATCTTCCTCTGTAATATATTCCAGATCTGATCAAGGTTTGAAATATCTATATTTAATCTTCCTCTGTAATATACTCCAGATCTGACCAAGGTTTGAAATATCTCTATTTGATCTTCCTCTGTAATATATTCCAGATCTGATCAAGGTTTGAAATATCTACATTTGATCTTCTCTGTATTATACTCAAGATCTGATCATGGTTTGAAATATCTATATTTGATCTTCCTCTGTAATATATTCCAGATCTGATCAAGGTTTGAAATATCTATATTTGATCTTCCTCTGTAATATACTCCAGATCTGATCAAGGTTTGAAATATCTATATTTGATCTTCTCTTTAATATACTCCAGATCTGATCAAGGTTTGAAATATCTATATTAACTAATCAAATTTATAATATCAAGATAAAAAAAAATCGTGCATGTGCGTAGTTCAAAGCAAGAGTTAGGAGAAAGCATATTTAATAAATATTCTCAGAATTGAACCTGATTTGTCCAGGATGAAGTGCTTGATGATGATCCTGGTTCTCAGCCCCTTGGTTCGTGGATATTTCGGAGATTGGTCTCTTCTAACCAGAGAGAGAGAACCAACCTGTGTGGATATCCCGTCCAACATGACACTGTGTCAAAATATAGGTTAGCTGCAGGGTTCACCGACAAACATGGAAATTAAAAGACGAATTAGAAATCGGGGTTTTTATAGTTAAAGAATGACAATGGTTCAAAGAAGGGCTGGAGTTTATCTGCTATGTATCGTAAATATGTGCGGAAATATATTGTTTCATTTGTTTTTTTTCTTGATACATTTTCTTACATCCGTTTTGCAAATGAACGGAGTTCTGGCCACAAACTCTGATTTTCTAATTTCTTTATTTTTGCAACCCAATGTTGTAAACCGTTTTATTTCAAACTATGAATTCTGTTAGATCAAATAATCTAAGTTTGAAATATCAAAGGTTTTCTCCATCTAATAACAAAAATAAAGGGATTAGAATATTTCAGAATCTGGCAAATACTCAAGTTCCTTTTAATTGAAATACTGTTGTAGCTGTTTTATTTAATTGATGTCGCGTAGAATAAAGATTTTAGTTAATTTACCTTTGTGCTTTAATTTAGTTCAATTCGTTTTTAAACTGTGGAAGTTTTCTACACTTTAAACTTTTCACAAAGTTAACGATAACAATTAAGACGTAAAATATACAATATACATGAATATATTGTTATTTAACACCCCCCCCCCCTCGGCAGCTGGTTCCATATAATAATTTATACAAGTTTTGTTTACTCATGATGAATGGTTTTCTAAATGGATAAAAATCTAATAAAATATTCTCTGAAAGCTCGATCCGGAGAATCATTAATCATTTGATTCTTCTCTTTGGATATTCTCCCTTACTCATCCTTCATCCTTATCATACTAAATATTCAACTCATATGTTATCCCCCAGAGCATCTATTCTATCCTCCAACCTTCACATGGTAAATATTATCTTTCGTCCTCCACCTACCAACCTCCATTCTTCATTTTATCATTTTTTATATTCTTTTCCATCCTCCAGAGCCTCCATTATATCCTCAAACTTTCTCATGATAAATATTACCTTTCATCCTCCAGCTTCCAACCTCCATTCTTCATTTTATCATTTTTAATATTCTTTTCCATCCTCCAGAGCCTCCATTATATCCTCAAACTTTCTCATGATATATATTACCTTTCATCCTCCAGCTAACAACCGCGTTCTTCATCCTTATCTTAATGAAAAATCCTCTTTATCCTGCAGAGCCTCCATTAAATTGTTCATTCAATATCCTTAAATATTTTCATCATCTATCATTTAAACCTCCAGAGCTTCTAACCTCCAGAGCTTCTAACCTCCAGAGCTTCTTCCTCCATTCAATCTTCCATCCTTTCTTTAATTCCATATATTCTCCATTCTATCCCGCATTCCCTCCTCCATCCTACACAACATTATCCGTTCTTCAATTCAGCCTTCTTCCTTCATTTCATCCTTGATTAAAAATGTTCTTCTTATTTCAAATTAAATATAGTCAACATTCATCCTTTACATCCAACTATTTACTCCTCTTCGTAATTCTTCTCTCACTCTCCATTTTATTCCGCCTATTTAGTCTTGTCCTTATACCCATTCTTCTTCCATCTTCATTTTCGGTAATACTCCATTTTATATTCGTTCCATACCCCCCCCGGGACCGGCCGATAGGATTGTGCCTGTGGGGTGAGAAATGGTTGAGGTTAATTATACTCTCTCTTTTACTTTTTTACTATTGCTTTAAAATTAAACCTTGAAGGAAAATCTGTTTTCAGGATACAGTAAGATGAGATTACCGAATCTGGTTGAGCATGATACACTTCACGAGGTAAGCAATCAGGGAAAGGATTAGCAAGGAGGGGATGAGCAGGGACGGAAAGGAAGGGAGAATCAGAGACAGAATGGAAGGGAGAAGCAGGAATGGAAAGAAAAGGAAAGAAGGGACGGAAAGGAAAGGAAAAGCAGAGCCGGAAAGGAAGGGAAAAGCTGGAACAGGAAGGAAAGAAAAAGAAGGGATGAAAAGGAAAGGAAAAGCATAGCCGGAAAGGAAGGGAGAATCTGGAACGGAAAGGAAAGGATTAAAAGGATGAAAAGGAAAGAAAAAGCATAGCCGGAAAGGAAGGGAGGAGCTGGAACGGAAAGGAAAGGAAAAGGAGGGTTGAAAACGAAAGAAAAAGCATAGCCGAAAAGGAAGGGAGAAGCTGGAACTGAAAGGAAAGGAAAAAAAGATATGAAAAGGAAAGGAAGGGAGAATCTGGAATTGAAAGTATAGAACAGTGACAGCAACGAAGAGAATATCAAAGTTGGTATGAGAAGGGAAGAGTAGGGACGGATACAGAAGAGTAGAGAAGGAAAGAGAAGAGTAGGGACGGAAAGAGAAGAGTAGAGAAGAAGAGAGAAGAGTAGGGACGGAAAATGAAGAGTATGGACGGAAAGAGAAGAGTAGAGAAGGAGAGAGAACAGTAGAGAAGGAAAGAGAAGAGTAGGGAGGGAAAGAGAAGAGTAGGGACGGAAAGAGAAGAGTAGAGAAGGAAAGAGAAGAGTAGGGACGGAAAGAGAAGAGTAGGGACGGAAAGAGAAGATTAGGGACGGATAGAGAAGAGTAGAGAAGGAAAGAGAAGAGTAGGGACAGAAAGAGAAGAGTAGGGACAGAAAGGAAAGAAAAGAGCAGGAACGGAAATGAAAGAATGGAGACGGAAAGAAGGAGCAAGAAAGAAAAAGTGTATGAGGAGTAAGACGGAAAGGAAAGAGAAGGATGGGACGGAAAGGGTATGAAGAGCAGGGACGAAGGAAAAGAGAAGATATGGGACGGGTAAAGAATAAACGCCAGGGACGGGATAGGAAGGAAATAACAGGGATGGAAAGGGAAAGCACGGAAGGAAGGAAAGAAACCCTGAGAAATTAGATAGAAAGGGTGTATCATGGAAGGGAAGGTAGGAAATATCCGGGAGGGTAAGGTAATGGAAAGGGGGAGGGGAATGACAGGTAAGGAGGGGAGATAAGGTGGGGTGGGGGGGGAGGGTGTAGATTTATCTTGTCTGAAGAATTCATGAAAATATAAAAACATCGGATTGGCATCTCCAACATTAATTTTATGTTTCTAAAACAAAATATTTAAGAAAATATACTTAACATTTTAATATGAGAGGATTGATTGAGAACTTTAAGCAAGATTAATGTCTAGGTTAGTCAGCAGAGTATGTCCTGGATTCCTCTTCTCAATATAAAATGTCACCCGGATACTCAACTCTTCCTTTGCTCTCTCTTCTCTCCGGTTTGTCTAGAAAGGTAACCTAAACTAACCTTATGTTCAGTTTTTCCAAGGTTTTGTATTAGTTCTTTAATCTCTCAAATGCTGAGATAGGACCATGAAGAACTTTAGTCCCAGAATTTGTAAATTTTCTTTTTCTTACTTTCTTTTAATCTATAATTAATTATTTACACAGCTCTCCACTTGGCAATTGTCTTATGTTTTACTTAATTTTTTATCAATGATAAATTTAAAATTATTCATCTTGATCTGCTTTTCTTTGTATACCAATGAACCATGTAAACTTTTTAATCCACAAATTTCCTAAACTTAAAGGGAGTGCACACGTAGTTTTAAGTTACCCTTCATTTAAAGGGAGCGCACACGTAGTTTTAAGTTACCCTTCATTTAAAGGGAGTGTATACGTAGTTTTAAGTTACCCTCCATTTAAATAGTGTCATATCCGATTCACGACGATGCCCTATAAACCACTAGCTGACCAAAAATGATTTATATATGTTTTTTATCTGGAATTGATGTTCTTTGTCAAAGTTATGCTTGCGGATTTATGCATAAGAAAAGACGGAGGAAATGGAGAGAATAATATATATTTATAGGACGAAAAAACGACAATATCTTCCACAATGTTAATCCCGTGAAGTAATTATAATGAGGGCACCGTTATAAATTTAGCATTGAACGCTTTATATTGAGGGTCAATTGTATTTGATCCGATAGTCCCAGTTTATTAACTCTTGGTTCTATTTTTGCGATCCTAAATAATTTTGTTTTGCAGACCGATCTATCCCTGCCGATCTCTATGCAGTAAAGTGCGATCTGGTTGTGAAGAGAAGATGGGAGCCTACGGGTTCCCTTGGCCTGCTATGCTGGACTGTGCAAAGTTTCCACAAGATAATGATATGTGTATCACAGCACAGGCAGCAGTTGATGTTAAACAAGGTTTTTTTCTATTTAAAGAAATATTTTTTCATTCCATCAACTTTCCAACCTCATCCATCCTCCTTCCATCCTACTAATCCTCTTTCCATTCTCTTTCCATCCTTTTTCCATTCTCTATTAAAAATGTTCTTCTTCTCCATCCTCCATTTATAAGAAACTGAAGTTCTCCTAGTTTTTCGCCTTTCATCCTAGCTTAGTATACTGAATATTCCTATTCAGTTTTCATTTTTTATTTACCTCAAACCTTTTACTCCTTTCTCCTTATATATATATAATATTTTCATTTTTGTATAGTAGTTTATATTCATATTTCTAATAAGCATGCATATTGAAAATTACATAAATTGGATTCAGAATTAACAATTTGTCAAAAGATATGTCTTGTAAGAAATGATCTAGCAAGGAAATAGTGTGGATATTAATCTACTCCTTAATTATACTCTCTCTTTTA
>NW_019396637.1:44745-63634 GCF_000591075.1 Eurytemora carolleeae | reverse complement strand
GAGGGGATGGGGGTAAGAGATGGGGAAGGAAGGAAGGGGGAAGGTGGTTGAAACATTTATGCAATGTGAGAGTTTCTTGGTAAACCGCGTGAACAATTATGAAAACATAGAAGTACTAAGTTGTGAAGCATATTTGGGATCAACAATTCTAGAATACGATTATTTGGTCGAGCATATAATTCATAAAATTATTCCTTGTTTATGATTAAAATTATGATATGGTATTCACGACAAATTATGGAAATTGTGAAATGGAACTGAGCCTTTGCCACAAACTATATTTTTAAAACCTAGCTGTGTTCACCTTTGAATTCAATCTTAAATGATTTGATCTAACAGAATTTACGGTTTGTATTACCTGGATTGCAAAGATATAGGAATTTGAAATCAGTTTGTGGCAAAGACTCAATTTCTTTATTAAGTTGAAATATTTTTTTTTTTAATTTAGTTGTTCAAACCGAAGGTTGCTTATCAGAGATATGATTTTGCCATGACCAGACGCACCGTGCGTCCCACAAAAATATTGAAATCTGTAATCTGTTGTATTTGTAGAAGAAACCTGCACTGGAACATCATGTGATCAACATATTACAGCTGAAAATATTCTGGATAATTTCTGCCGAGCAGATTTTGGTAAATCATACTCTAACAAATATATGATTAAAATTTTTATAAAGTTAAAAAATCGTTACATAGTCCGATATTGAAAATAAAAAAAATTGAGGATTTGCCAAAAACTCTGAATTTCTAATCCCTATATCTTTGCAACCCAAAATGTTCTAGACCTTTGATATTCTAAATATAAATTCTGTTAGATAAAATGATCTAAGTATGAAATATATAAGGTTTTCCCCATCAAGTTTCAAAGATATAAAGATTAGAAAATTTAAGTTTGTGGCAAAGACTCAAGTTCTGAAAATTAAGAATATCGATTAAACGCATCAATTTTAAAATCATGTTTTGTTAAATGCAAAAAGAGTTGCATGTACTGTTTCATGTTTATCAGGCAACAATATTCAACCTATTCATTATTAATCTAAACTATAAAGTGAACATGAAGCAAACTTTTAGAATATGTGTTTACACATTTTTAAGGGATTTACTAGGGATATGATTCGTTCGACATTTTTTAATTGAGGTGCGCGGGCAATCAAGCAAGAAATTCTTATTATATTATAAGGTTCTTTCCTCTGCCATATTTTTAAAAAATACTAGGCTTTTAGGGCGCTTCGCACCAATCTTTAAGATCATTTTTTTTATTGTGGCTCTATCTGTGAGCAACTTCTCTTTGTACAATATAAAACAATAACAAAATAAGTTCGCCGAAAAAGTAATATTTTTTGCGCATTTTCAAACTTTAACAAAAATCAAAAACAAATTTTTGTAATTTTGGGCATCCATAAACCTTTCCTGGGGTCATGTGAGGTTTATTGGATACAAACGGACAGACAGACAAGCAAGTATATATATAGATTTGTACATTTAGTTGTGAAGGTGAAAATATCAAAAGTTCGACCCCGTCGTTTGACCGGAAAGAAGGCGCGAGTATTCCGAGCCTGGAAAGGAACTAAGGCGGAGTTGAAATCTCTGAGGAATCCGTCCTTCAGGTTCTCAGAATCAGAATCCTGCTGCACAGACAGGGTTCAACAGGATAAGTAAGTTTTTAATTAAAAACAATATTTTTATTTGAAAAAAAGAGTGTGCTCTAATTTAGATTTTTTTCCGTTTTCGGGATTTCTGAAATCCCTTAACAAACAAATTTTAATTTTTTCATGATGTATAATGTAGATTCTCACAGAAGATATATGCATCAACGACCTTTCTATGTTCAGGGTATAATCTTCTGTCAGAGTCAAAAATCAAAGTTTTGAATAATAATAATAACTTTTAGATGATTTATCTAATGATGATTTGTTATTGCTTAGGAAGAAAAGATATTTGATCATGGGACGGAGAGGATCTTTTGGGAGAGATTTTGATCCGACCTTTATAGTTCCGTGGGGGAAATCCAAGGTAATTATGGTTTATAGTTCCGTGGGGGAAATCCAAGGTAATTATGGTTTATAGTTCCGTGGGAGAAATCCAAGGTAAGTATGGATTATAGTTCCGTGGGGGAAATCCAAGGTAATTATGGATTATAGTTCCGTATGGGAAATCCAAGGTAATTATGGATTATAACATGAGAGTTCTGGGTTTTGTCTCTTTGGGAAATTTATTAAACATGTTATTTTGACAAAGGAAGTACATTACAGATTGCTGTTGTAAGTGTAGAGCCTCCAAAAGGTCTATAAACAGACCTCAAAGGATGGCAATCAGTAGTTACAGGATTTCGAAAATTATAGCTTTAATTTATTTCCAGGAGTTTAAGCGGGCAAGGAGAATGTTTAAAGAAATGAACTGCGACAATCTAAAGGAAACATCACAGAAGATGATTGTCGACACGTTTGCCCCGTCTAGTTTAGGAAACGATGGGAATCCCAATCGTCGATCTCGACGACGATCCCGGACCCGGCGGGATCGAAAACGAAAACCTGTGTCCATCTGGGACGGAATTATCAGCTAAGTTCACTCCCCTCTCCTTCATCTTAATGAATAATTTCCGTGAATATATTCTAAAATCTAAACTAAACAATCTGTCAGGGAAAGGAAAATATTGTGAAGTTTCTCTCACAGTTTGATCACGTGAGATACGTCCCAGATATACTCCTTGCTGGGATTAAGATTCAGATGTTGTAGACAGATAACACCCAGGTGCATCCACCTTCCCTAACCTTTCATCACACAGAATCACGTGACATGATAATATATTACGTGACAAAACCTAATAGTAGGAGACAAAAAAATACAAGTGTCCGAAAATCATTTTTAGATTTGCAAAAAAAAGTTTTTAAAGTCTTTGAGTTTTAAAGATTAGTTAACATGAAAACAAACATTTTAGAGAAAGAAAAACCAGTAAAAATCTGCGGAATAATAATTTTTGACGAATTCGTGAATTAAATCTGAAATATATCAGATGAAAAAAGTTTATCTTTTCCCCATCTCATCATTTTAAATTTAAACATGTATATTATAACATATATCTACTCATTTCATTTTGTAATACTCATACTATAGGTATAGGTACAACTATTTATTTCTCTTTTAAAGGCTTGAGTTCCAAAAAAGGTTTTACTAGCTACATGCATAATTAATGACCCCCCCCCCCTTCTTACAAAATCTCTAGTTGTGCCTGTGACTCATATTCCTTCTTCAACCATCTTCGTAAAGTTTATTCCTCCCAACTTACTTTTTAGCGAGGAACATGTATCTTAATGTGTACACTGTACATCTGTGTTTATTGAATATTTTTTGTTGTGATTTCTTTTATGAAATATATAAACCAGTGAAATAAGTTTGATAAATCTCTTAATGGCAAAGTGGATTTCAAGAACGGCTGGAGTCCTTCTGAAATTCCAGAAGGAATTCATTTTGTCTTGGCACTTCAGGAAATTGGAAATTTTTTGATCAAGTTTTATTTCCAGATGTTTTCCCTGAAACTTTTTTCTCTTAACTTTCTTTGTATAACTTTCTTTTATACAGAGTAGAGAATATATAGAAATATTCTCTACCCCAGGTAACAAAAGTGAGCATTTTCCCCAAGTTCTCCAGTTTTGGGGACTTGCTTTGAAGAATTTCCGAAGGTTTTCTCTAGAACAAGTTCTTGTGACTGATTCCATAGAAATTCTCAAGAAATTCTCTGAAATTGATCCCCAATTAGAGAAATTTTTCGAGGATCTGAGTTTTGAGGCTTAGTTCGTGAAATTCCTGAGAATCTCGGAATTTTTCCCACTCAGGAATATTTCTCTGGAAATTCCTGAGAAATTCTTAGGACTTGGTCACCAATTTTTTGGATTATTTGGGGAACTGAATAAGGGACATAGACTCGAAAAATTCCTGAGAATTTCTCAGGAATACTTCTCTGGAAATTCTTCAGAAATTCTCAGGACTTGGTCACTAATTTCACGGATTTTTTGGAGAACTGAAAAAGAGACATAGTCTCGAGAAATTGCTGAGAATTTTTCGGGAATTTTTCTCAAGAAATTCTAAGGACTTCAGTACCAATTTTACAGAATTTTCAAGTCATGTTTTTCTTCAATAGGTGTCTCTGAGCTTCCCATTTGTTATGCACTGCCCTAACTAAATCTTTTTTTTCAGGATCCTTATTGATGAAAAATGATAATCAACTTAAGAACCATCTTTTAAAAATATTTTGGAAAAATGATTAAAGTTGTTCCTTTTTTCTAGACAATTAAGTTGTCTGAAAACACAAAATACAAGACTCGACAACTTCAGTAAGATCAAAAATAACTAAAACAATCTGACTTAATAAGTTGGATATACTTCCAAAAAGTTGGAGTGGCAACTTTTCTAAGGAAGTTCCCAAGAATGTTTCCAAATTTGGTCGACATTTTTTCCAGTTGTTCTCCAGAATTGGTTACAAGAAATTCCTCGGAATTTGATACGAGAAATTCCTCGGAATGGGTTACGAGAAATTCCCCAGAAAGGGTTACGTGAAATTCCTCGGAATGGGTTACAAGAAATTCCTCGGAATGGATTTCCAGAAATTTCTGGGAAATAATCACAAGAAAATCTCCAGTTCCGCCCTGCCACTGTACCAGAAATTTCTCAATTGAGAATCTTTCCCGGGAAATTCTCGAGAAAATCTCCAATTTCTGTCGACATTTTCACCGGATTTTCTTCTGAAAGATTCCTGGGAATTTCCGCGGATTCCTGGGAAAGATTAATGCTTTTAAAGATAAATAAACGAGGATTTTCTCCTCATAGGTACCGTAAAAAAGGTTTAAGGGGCACGTTTATAATATGAACATTCTATTCTTTAAATGGAATGTCACTCAAAAATATGTCTACAGTCCCTTTAAGACAAATCAGATATTTACAATTTAAAAATTATATATAAAGAATAAATTATGTAATAATCTTTTTAAAAAATTAATCGTTACATCTTATTTTATGTCATTAATATATCTCTAATCATATTAAGAAAACAAATTATTAACGATCTGTGTGTCTTTTTATGACATTTAGTCCTATGCTTTTACTTACATCGAGTTTATTTCTTTTTCACATCAAACTTTCAATAATCATGGTTAAAATGTGTTCATTTGAATTTTTTTGGATAATATACGACTTTGATAAGAGAAACGGTAAAACTTATTAAAATATTAAATTCCATTTGGTAATTGGCCTGCAAAATAAATAGAGTTTAACCTCATATATATTTTTGTATATTTGTTTAAGTTTCATTAATGATTAGAAACAGTAAAAGGAACAGGAACCGAAAAATGAACAGGAACTGGAAAATGAAAAGGGAATGGAAAAGGGACAGGAACTGGAAAAGGAACAGGAATTGGAAAAGGAACAGTAATTGAAAAAGGAACAGGAACTGGAAAAGTAACAGGAACTGGAAAAAGAACAGTAATTGAAAAAGGAACAGGAACTGGAAAAGTAACAGGAACTGGAAAAAGAACAGGAACTGGAAAAAGAACAGGAACTGGAAAAAGAACAGGAACTGGAAAAAGAACAGGAACTGGAAAAAGAACAGGAACTGGAAAAAGAACAGGAACTGGAAAATGAACAGGAAAAAGGAACAGGCTTGTATGAACATATTATGATGACAAAACTTTAAAAAAGGATAATTTGTTTTAATAAGATATGAAAGAGAAACAAAGAAAAAGTTTAATCGTAGAGACATTAATTATTTTAGTAAGCTTCCGTCCTCGCTAATTCTCAATTTGAAATTAAAATAATGCTGAACTAATTGACAAGAAACTAAGGTTCATTTCATCTTAGTTTGAGATTTTGCACGTCTTCTTGTAGAGCTATTGCTATGATAAAGACAGATTGAAATTTTATATAAAACCAGCTAAAGTGCCCGGCGTTGCCCTACAAATTTTAAAAGACTTGGAAAAAAATTTTTAACATTGAAAATGAATTTTTTTAAGCTTATGTAACCCTCAAGCCACAAGGTATCCATTGGTTCTCTAAAATAAATTCAGCTATAGCTAACAAATCAATATATATGAGCTAAGAGCTTTATTATATATTAAAAAACCTAGAGAAGTTCCTCATGGCTGAGACTGGAACAAGTCTAAACTCTACAACTGAAGGATCACTTGAAATTACACCTACAGTTCCATTAACTAATTACTGTTACAGCCCAGGTATATGAAATTACACCTACAGTTCCATTAACTAATTACTGTTACAGCCAATGGTATATGAAAGACCAGATCCTCCCCCTGCACAAGTTGCTGGTGAAAAGAAGCTTGTTTACATTTCTCACACAGCACTGTGCAGTACATATTTTCCTAACAAATTATGGTGGGGTTGGATTTTTCTTCATTGGTCAAAATAAGATAATATGTTTTAAAGTTACTTTAAAATCTATTTAAAAATCTATTTATATCTTCTATTTAAACTTTGTTTTTTCTGTCCTTTTGTATCCAATAAACGAAAAAACGGCTAAAACGATCGGTCCCAATTTTTGGGGGTCTCACATGAACCCAATTCAGAATTTCAACACAACTTATTTCTGTAAAATTTTGAAAATCCACGAAAAAATGTCGTTAAATCCACCGAACTTTTTTATTGTTTCATGTTGTACAAAGAGAAGATGCTTACAGATAGAGCCACAATAAAAAGTTGAAATAGAAGATGATTGAGAAGCGCCCTAAAAGGCCATAGAAATATTTAAGAATAGACTTTGTTCCGCAACTGTTTTTATATTTCTTTCATTTCTTTTATATTTTCAAAAACAAATTTACAATGGGAAAATATTGTAATTAGGAAAATTATAATTTAAAAAGATTAAAGAATTATTTATTTTGTACATTTTATCTCTCCAAGTTTGATAGATTTTAGACTCTAATTATCTAGCCCAGCTTGTTCCCTTCTCAACATGTCCTTCTTCTTATCCCTTAAATAAATTGTTTAAAGGGACTGTAAGCATTGTTAAAAGCAACCCTCCATACAAAGATTGCACTGCCTGATTCACAACAGTACCCGTAAAAGCTTTGTCTGATCAAGATGAATTAGATATCAATGTTTATACTTTTGAAAAATTGATTGTTTTCAATTGTGGTTTCTCTGCAAAAGTGATTCTTCTGCAGGAAAAAGTACTAATTATCAGTGTTGAACACTTTTAAACCTCGAAAAACAACGATATCCTCCATATTCTTGATCAGATTAAGGTTTTCAGGGGTAGCGTTCTGAGTCGGGTATTGTCACCTTTGCATTGAGTCACTAAAATGATGCCCACAGTCCCTTTAAGTAAATCAGGTATAACAACTACCTTGTACTTTTTAGCGGTAAGGTTTTTTTTTCCCCGAACATCAACATTTGGTATAAAACATGCATTCTTAAATATGGAAACAATCCCTTTAAAATAACTTTGTTTTATATATACCTGTTGTTCATTAATCCACAGAACTCAGCATAGTTCAACTATTTAATGGATAACATAAAAATATCTTTAAGAAACATGAAATTATAAAAATAAGTTTTATTTTTAATCTTTTTATTTTGTGAATCCCTTCCTTGTCGTTCCCTGTGGTGTCGAACTTCTCGAAGGCAGCGTTGACCTGCTCGTCGCTTAGGTTGTGGCAGAATCGTTTAAATTCCTGAATTTACATTTATAATCTGATAATTTTAGATTAATATTCTGATAATTTTAGATTAATATTCTGATAATTTTAGATTAATATTCTGATAAATTAAAGTTAATGATTTGATAATTTTAGATTAATAATCTATTAGTTTTAGATCAATAAATAATCTGTTTATTATAAAAGAACTGCAAATGCATTTGATGAAAAAAATGTATTTGTCCCGTTCTATTTTTTTACTACTTTACAGTGATTTTTTTTATTCATTTTCACTTAGAAATCACTTAGAAATCAATATATATTAATTTTTAATCAGCTTGATCATAATTTGATTACTGCAATTACCCCTTTGGTCACATATCCGTCATGGTTGATATCCATCATAGCGAAGGCTTTCTCATTCCTTGTTTTTTCTCCTGAAATAATAAAGAAGTTTAATGGAACTATTAATTATATCAAACTAGGTCGTATACAGGGGTCAAGCACCTCCTGGATACGTGAAAACCATGGTTCTGGGGAGGGGGGGGGGAGTATTTAAAAAAATTCAGCCCCCTCCCCCCTTCTTCAGGACAAAATACTTCACTGCCTTAAATTTCAAATATCAAGACAAGATATAATCATTCGTGCTCTTTTTTCCTTTTAGAGGAATATTATCCTTTTAGAGGAATATTATCCTTTTAGAGGAATACTATCCCTTTCGATATATATTATCCTCTTAGAGGAAAATTATCCTTTTAGAGAAATATTATCCTTTCAGAAGAAAATTATCCTTTTAGAGGAATATTATCCTTTTAGAGGAATACTATCCCTTTCGATAAATATTATCCTCTTAGAAGAAAATTATCCTTTTAGAGAAATATTATCCATTTAGAGAAATATTATCCTTTCAGAAGAAAATTATCCTTTTAGAGGAATATTATCCTTTTAGAGAAACATTATCCTTTTTCAGAAATATTATCCTTTTTAGAAATATTATCCTTTTATAGAAATATCATCCTTTTACAGATATATTATCCTTTTATAGAAATATTATCCTTTTACAGAAATATTATCCTTTAAAAGAAATATTATCCTTTTAGAGAAATGGTATACTTTTGAGAAATATTATTTTTTTGGGAAATATTATTGGTTTGAGAAAGCAATATCCTTTCAAGAAATTTTTTCGAGAAAAGAAATATCTGTTTGGCAAAATCTTTTGTATGATAGAGCTAGGGACAAAATACAATATAAACCAGCTGTATATATTATTGTGTTAATTAACCAATTGATAACCAAGTAAACTTGTTTTTGGCTTAAACTACTTATTAAATATATATTATTCATATTATTTTACTAAATCATTACCAAATCATTATGTTTAATGATATACATTTTACATTACTGCGTATTTTCAGTATTTACACTGAAAAATATAAGTTATAATGACTCATGCTGGATATTTTTTTGTCTAATTTGCAAAATGCTCTAGCCGTTTGCAAATATTTTGATGATATATGATATATCCATAAAAAATCAAAACGACAAAACCAATCGCGCCAAGTTTTATTTGTAAAATCTCAAATTTTCTAATTCCTTTCTCTTTGAAACCTGATGGTGGAAACCTTTGAGTATTTGATTTAACAAAATGCACAGTTTGAAATGTGAAAAGTTTACGACATTGGGATGTAAAGATATAATTAGAGTTTGATGCAAGAACTTTACATTGTAAACGACAAAAAACCCGAAATTTTTAAAAAAAATTGTACCGTATAGAATTCAAATCACTCTCATTAATTGTCCCAAATAAAAAAAAAATTTATAAAAGTTTTGATTAAGGGGATCAGGGTAGGGTAGGCATTAATTGTCCCAAATAAAAAAAAAATTTATAAAAGTTTTGATTAAGGGGATCAGGGTAGGGTAGGGATCAGGATAAAGGGATCAGGGTAGGGTAGGGATCAGGGTAAAGGGATCAGGGTAGGTTAGGGATCAGGGTAAAGGGATCAGGGTAGGGTAGGGATCAGGGTAAAGTGATCAGGGTAAGGTAGGGATCAGGGTAAAGGGATCAGGGTAAAGGGATCAGGGTAGGGTAGGGATCTGGGTAGGGTAGGGATCTGGGTAGGGTAGGGTTCAGGGTAAAGGGATCAGGGTAGGGTAGACTAATTTGAAATATGCTTGAGGCCAGATTTCCGAGAGCCATATTGTTAGGGCATAGGTAGAAAATTATTAAACTTCAAAAATTTCTGAATTCCTCTTTTATTTTTATAGTTAATAATTTATGGAATAGTTTAGTTTTCTGCCATAAATTAACTTGATCAAATTCCACATTTGGAATGTTTGCATGCCAAAGAAATACTAATTGAAATTTTTCGAAATTGAAAACTTGGTTAGTTTTATCCAGTTTTGTCATTGAACATATACTTAATTATTGATAAAAATTTCATTGTCCTCGACCCTGCAAACTTATTAAATATCATTTAATGAAAACAGGGATTAAAACATTAAAGTTCTGACTCTTTAACTATTTATACTGGATGAGATATATGTTGCTACAAATGTAATTCATACTTTTTCTCAGAATTTTTGACAAATTTTGTCACGTCACGTCAAAGTAAATATCACGTAATGTTGAAATCTTAAACGTTTTTCATCATTACTCCTTTTATTGCATGAAATGCTAAGTAAAAGAACAAAAATGTTTTGAATTTATAATTTCAACGTAACCAAGGATGTAAGGCAAGGAAAGTCATTTCAGAAGTGTACACATCTTTAGTACTGCAGTGTACTGTCTCTGGGCGCTAATGTGAACACAAGACGGATGTCGAAGCCTGACATGGGATCCATCATTCACATAAAAAAATCAATGAAATATTCTGGTCATAGGAAATTATTAAGTGAATTATCAAAATTATCAAAATTTAATGCTTTTAACCTCCTCGGATACTAAACGAACACTGATGCATCTATTATTGTTTACAAATTCCGCCCAGAGAGAACTGGTTTCAATATGTACACAGAGTATACACAACCGCAATAAACTTTCCTTGCCTTACATTCTTGAACGTAACCAAATACGCTAGAGGAGCCACGAGGTCGTACCAGTAATATCGTATCAATTAGACCTTCTTATTTTTTAGCAGCGTGTGAAGTTATCGTATAGGTTCTCAGCTCTCTCAGCCGACATTTATTAATTCGAAACTAAACTAATTCTGATAACACCACTTCTGCAGGATCTGTCGATAAACAAGATTTTCTACAACATAAAATATTTTTTTTCTGTATTTTCAATCGGAAACCTAAAATGAGCTTGGGAAATGGGAAAATCAAATTCTGAGCGCGCATACATAATTGACAAAAAATTCATAACTACAGATCATTTTTCTTTTACAAGGTTAAAAATTCAGAATAATAAGTTGATAAAAAAGTTCCTTTTCCGATTTTTCGATCGGAAACCCTAATGAGCTAGGGATAATCAAATTCTGAGCGCGCATACATAATTAGCGGATCTGGCAAGATAGCAAAATCAAAAGGAGCCTGCAAAAATCAACAGAAGAATGCAAAAATCAACAGTAACAGTAAATTAATCAGGGCGAGATGGGTTCAGAGATTTTCCAATTTAAATTCAATTAATTTTTTGTCCAAAAATAAGTATAAAAGTATAAAAGAATAGAAGTATAAAAGAATAAAAGTATAAAAGTATAAAAGTATAAAAGTATAAAAGTATAAAAGTATAAAAGTATAAAAGTATAAAAGTATAAAAGTATAAAAGTAGTAAGGGAAAATCACTGCTTGCGATAAATCTACATATTTTGAAAATCATGGTTTTCACTCTTCCTGTACACACGTCTGACCGGTCTTGTATTTTCTAATTTCTGTTCTAATTCGCCTCTCAATTATGAAGAAAATTAATAAATGATAAAAAGATAGTTTTGTTTGCATTAATAATCACCTGTAAACTCCTCCCAGGAAAGTTTTCCGTCCAAATCCCGATCATTCTTCTGAAACACCTTTTCCACCTCCTCCCTTCAAATATTTTATTGTAAAAATAATACATTATACATTATTTTCAGGTATCAATATTCAATATAAAATAATTGATATTCAAAATATTGAATATTCAATAATAAATATACAATATTTGACTAAAAAATCTTGAATATTCAATCTATATGATAAAACAAGACATTCATATATATCTTCCCTAAAGCCGACCAAACGGTTGGACCGACATTTTTTGTGGACACTCATGGGTGGCCTGGGGTATTAAAGGCTAAGCAAAATTGGAGATTTTTTTTTAATGCAAGCCTTTCAATCCCGTGCAATTCTGTGAAAAACTTCAAAATTTAATATTCTAAATAAGTTATACATAAAACTTCAATATTCAATATTCCGTTGATTTGAAGAAAACTTCCTGGCCAGGTTATAAATTTGTTTCAAATTATTTAATTATATAAGAAATCATGTATTTTCCCCCTTTTCAATCAGGGGGGGGGGTAACGGGAGAGGCACCCTCCCATGTTGCGCCTCTGATACCAAACATCAAATTAAGTAAATAAAATATTGGAATTGATGCGTGATAGGTTTGAGCAGAGTGCTCACCAATTATACTGATTTACTTGTTTAACATGATTTAAGTTCTAGAACTCTAATTAGAGAAAATGAAGATTATTTATTAATGGAAACACTGGAATGAGGGAATGCAAGGGGGGGGGTGTATCATATATCAAAGTTTAAAAAAGTATCTACAATTTCGTGGTACAACTTAATCAAAGACCAACAAATTTTACCCTCTGTTTAGAGAATATCATATCTGATTTACAACAGTACTTATCAAACCTCTATCTGAACTAAACTGATCGAGTTATTCTTCTTTTTCATGTCTTAAAATAGATTTTTTTTAATTGGGAGTCCTAATTCAAGAGACTTGTTAAATTAAGTGGGAAAGAAATTGTCAGAATTAAACACTTTTCCAGACAGAAATCAGAATTTATCTTCTTCATCGTTACTCAGCTAAAGGATTAAGGGGTACCGTTGTGAATCGGAGATTTAACTCTATAAACGGAGGATGACTTAAAAAAATTAAAAGCGACGTCATAAAACTTTTACTTACATCGAGGTTTCTATTCCTGACTCATTTAGAACATCAAACCAGTCTTGCATTGATATCTCTCCATCCTTATCCTTATCAGCCCTGACACCAGATATAATGAATAGTGAGACGTAGTTGAACTACGTAAGCGTGGCTGAACCACTTTCTTTGTTTGGGAGTTCAAGAGAAGTGATTCAACTTAGTTAACTGTCGCTATTTATAATCAAATTTGGTCTCTGAGCAAACAAAGTGTAAAATTAGTTTGATACGCTAAATTTATTAAGGGTTACTGAATTTTCATTAAAAAATAGATTCAAATCGATCAAACATTTATTACTTGAAGATTATATTTAATGAAAAAATGATTATATGAGTTAAGCTAAATGATAAATATGAATTAATCAATTAAAAAATTATGTTTGTTTAAATTTTACTTGATAAATAATTTTCTGAGTCGCTGTTGCTTCCTGTCCTTATTTTCGTTTGTCATGAGAAACCAACTCATTTTTATCTGGAGATTTATCACTTGAATTCCACCAAAAAGTGAGTTATTTATATCATTAAAAAATTGTATTCTAGATAAGCCATATTTAAAATTGCATTATACAAATTTTTTTCTTCTCTTTCTAGAGATATTACCCAAAATTTTTGGAATGTTTAAAAAAATACAAACATCCAACGATGGTCATCAGTATCTACAGGGTGTCCCAAAAACAACAGAACAGAAATCCATATAGATTTGAAATGCAAATAAAATGAGTCCTTGCCGCATACTCAAATTTTCTAATCTCTATATCTTTATATCCTGATTGTGTAAACCTTTGATATTTCATGAACTTAGATTGATTTATCTAACAGAACTCATCATACTTAATTTCTTAGTAGCAATGAAAATTTACGCATTTTTGTTTAAAAATAATCAGAAAAAAGAAAGAATGAAGAAGGGGAAAGTAAAACTCACGAAAGAAGAAAGGATTGTTTTGGTGAAACGTAACCATTATTGCAGATTAAAAAAATACATGAATTATTTCAGGTGAATGCCGCGCTCGACATTCCATAAACTTCTGAAAAGAGAAAAGAATGCATAAAAAGAAATGCTCAAAAATTGTTCAAGAGCACTTTTAATTATCAACGACATTTTCTTTTAATTATCAACGACATTTTCTTTTAATTATCAACGACATTTTCTTTTAAGCAACCTATTTCTTAAGAAAGCATAATTTCCCACAACAATTTATTAAATAATTAAAAAATTAATAAATATTAAATAAATTTTTTTTTTTAAATTTGGTGTCTTGAAGTCTCGGATTGGGACCTTACACAGCAATGTTACAACGTTGGGACACATATATGGCTCGAAAAAAATCCCAATTTCTATTGTAAAATAATACGATTTCACCTCAACATTCCTTCCTCTGCCGCAAACTCGGATTTTTGAATCCCATGTTGTAGCCTGATACTGGATAAAGTTCTTTGATCTTTCAAACTTTAAATTCTGCTGGATCAAATAATCTAAGTTTAAAATATTTACACCATCAGGTTTCAAAGATATACTGATTAGAAAATTTGATTTTGAGGCCAGAACTCATTTCCTTTGTTTAGTAGCTCATTAAGTCTTGCTTTACAATAATACGTTTATATCTATGATGAGGTGGTGCAGTGTTCCCCTCTACTGAACCAAATATGAAACATATATTTTAATAAATAATAAATGATGAAAGCTTAGTATAAACCCAATATATACAGGAAAGGGCAGACCAGTGAAATTTGTCAAATTATAAACTTAAACATCTAACAATATTACGGAATAATACATAATAGGATATAAATTAAATATAAGAATTATAATCATTTCTTATTCATAGTCGATTAAAAAAAATTTGCAATTTTATTTTAAAAAAAAAATTAAATGTAAAGGTAGATATTAAATTTTGATAAAATGGAATCTAGGTAATTGTTAGGATAAAATATTTTTAGAAAGTTGATATTTCATAATATTTTTAATTTTTAAGTACTTTAAACGATGAATTTTTGGCCGCTCGGCGTCTCTCTTAATTGAAATCCTTGAGAGACACCTAGCGGCCATTTAATCGTTGAATTCGACATTTGTAATAGGCTGTAATAGGCCTGAATGATTTAATTAAATTATTTACAATCTAAGTAGGATAATGCAATTTCGTGGATTTGCATAGGTCCTCGCTCTTCGGTATAAGATGTTTTTAACCATTTCCTCCTTATAGACGCAACAGATAGATTTAAAATTAAAAGGGATTGATATCGAATTCAATTCGATCAATTTATACCCCTGTAATGTTTTGTGAACACTAAAGATTTATTTATTGCACACTGTTAATAATAAACAATTACAGGTATAGTTAAACCATTTGTATTGTTCCATTTCTGCAATGATTATTTATTCAATTCTTGATTCACTTAATTCAATGTATACAAATGTATACATTTTTAATGTTTAAAGTTTCAAAATTCACATTATTACTTACACTTATTATTATTTATTATTATTATTATTCACAATATTGCACGGTGATTCAGATAATAATAGTTTTCCTCCAGGGTTGTATATTTATCAGAATCCCCTCCAAACCCCTACAGAAAATGATTTTTGATAATTTGGAGGGAAACTGAAAAATGTGACATCTTTTTGATACTTTTATGCCAAAAATTTAATGATTTCACCTGAAATCATTTATTTTCCCTAATTCAGCGAATAAAAGACCCAAAAAAGTGTTTGGCTCTAGCATATACTTCTGGGGAAAAACAGATTTTCAAAATAAGGGGGGGGGGAATATTTTTTTCGAGAAAATATACAACCCTGATCCCCCCCCCCAAAAAAAAAATTAGGAGTTCATAAATAATATAATAATAATAATAATAATAATGTTTCAACAAAATAAGAAGGTTTGAAGAATTTTTAAAAATAAAAGTATTAGCGATGAGAAATGGTTTAATTATAAAAATTCATGACGTCATATATATATATATTATTTCATAAATGTAAATAGATTTATTTATTTTCATAAATAATCTACAACATTATGACATCATAAAAGAAAGCAAATTGATTTGATGTCATTATTAAACTATAGTATTACTATATACGTTACACAGTAAGTTGATGACGTATTTTGATATATCGTTTTCCATTGATCGTGAGAACAGTGAAAGTCCAAAAAAATTAGATCACCCATAATAAGGTCTAAAATTCTGTTCTTCGAAGATTTACAAGATGTCAAATTTAATCAAATTTTTTGAGTTTATGGTTGAAGTTTTTAATATCTTAAATCGGCAAACGCACATTCTAAAGCTCGGAGCTTGACCTATCAAATAAGATTTAAAAATCGTCACTTAATATTTAATACCTTTATACTTACTGGGACTCAAATGTGCTATAACACAAAAATAGATTCGAGACTTTGAAAATTGAAAATCTAGAAAAAGGATTTGGTTCTAGATTGTGCGGAACCTGTGGAAGTTTGTTTCATTTATCGGAGCTGGGATTTAAACACGAGTATCCGGATTTAGTGTACGTATATCTACGCTCAAGTTAAGTAAAAACTTGAGCTTAAGCTCGACTTGGTTTTAGTTAAATCCGATTTGATTGATTTTTTTGATCTAGATTGTAAATTTCGTAAAAAAATTGAAAAGTTTGCTAATCGAATATTATTGTTTAGTGTCAATACACAAATAGTAAATAGAAACTGAGTTCTTGCCACAAGAAATTTCAAATGTTTTTTTTTAAAGTTTTTGAATCCCTATATCTTTGCAACCCGATTTCATAGACCTTTTATATTTTAAACTAATAGTGCTCCTTAAATCTATTTAATTGAAATATGTTGTTATTGAAATTAGGTGGAAAAATTAATCAAAACAGCCAAGAGCTATTTTCCACCTAAATGCTTTATACTTGTACTGTTAATATAATCATCAATTTTGTAAACTCGTTCTGTAGACAGATACATGTATTTTAGCAATAAACTTTATCTCATCTTATCTGATCTAATTATGATTTCTGATAGTCTAAGTTAACGTGGTTAGTAATATTATTAAAGGATTACACAGGTTTAAAATAAATAGGAATTAGAAAATTTGAGTTTGTGGCCAGAACTCAGTTACTTTGAAATCAAAGGAACTGAATGCTCGTTTATCATTTGCCGAATCAATATTCACCGAGTGGGGGGGGGGGCTGCTCTCAGGGGTTTGGAATTGCTCCCAAGGTTTTGGAGTGCTCCCAGAATTTTAGAGTTGCTCCCAGGGTTTTAAGTAAAATATGAAATTTTATCCGACCTTTTATGAAAAGTCCTTTAAAAATGATACTTTAAAACAGAAAATTAAAAAAAGGCCTCTGCTACCCCTTTTTTACTGTCTTTGTTCAGATATTTGCAGGAAAAAAATCGCAAATTTTAGTACGAGTAAAGTAGCCTGTCGCGATTATATAGTTTTGATTAGCCAAACTAACGACATTTGTTTTAGCTTAAACATTAACGATTATTGGTAATATAAAAAAATCTTTTTTTAGCTAGATAAATAAAGGTTTTATTTGAGCTGGTCTAATACATCTCAATATCTTTACACCTTATCTTATTAACAAGTTTTTTCAAAAAAATCCAATTTTTCGTCTAAAAAATCTCTAATTGATTGGTGCAATTAAAAAATGCGTTTTTACTCAACAGTCAAAAAATAAAAAAATGTTCAATGTCACATTTAGAGCATTCTACACCAAAAATCATCAAATTATTGAGATATCTGAGGAAAATTAAGAAAAAACATAGTTTTCCTCAGATATCTCAATAATTTGATGATTTTAGGTATATATTTCGGCCATACAGAAGGCTCTAAATGTGACATAGAACAATTTTTATTTTGTGACACCCTACGGGGGGGGGAAAGCCTTCGTAAGGGAGGGGCATGCCCCCCCTTAATCAGGCTAGGGGGGCCTTGCCTCCTGCCCCTCCCCCCTAGTTGCGCGTATAATTTGTCGTTTTAACTATTTGATACGTCATCAATAACCTATAAATAATGACGTCATATTATTGAAAAATATATTCCCACTGCACAGTTAATTAATATACAATGTTTGCGTACTGAAGAAAAAATTGATTGTATTTCATCCGCCAAACGTTACATCCGTCCTACGATACTTAGGACCTTCGACCCGCACGTGGTTTTTCAGCAGCTTCTGGCTGCACTGTTGGTCCAATTTGAACTGTATGTCGTACACACACCTCATTAAAAAAAGTTCGTGTATCCGACCTACTGTAGCTGGTCAGTTGCTCAGATTTTTGTAATTGTTCATGGTTGCACACTACTGTAGGTCGGATCTGCACAATTCTTGTAGGTCGATGCACATCTTTTGTTGGTCAGACACAACTTTTGTAGGTCGGCTGCACAATTTTTGTAGGTTAGATGCAGGTTAGATGCATTAACATTTTGTAGATTGAGGGTGCACATATTTTGTAGGTTCGGTGACAACTTTTGTAGATCGGATTACACTCTTTTGCACACGTATTTAGTAGATTTGATACACATAGTTGTTAAGTAGCCGCCAGCGCTCGGCCCAGAAATTGTATACCTATACCTATAGGCCCCATATATCACTTTGTCAATTTGATAAATGTGACCGCAGCGTTCGGCCCCCATATCCTAACCCTGTCATAACATGTCGTCTATAAACCTGTGCATCCGACCTAAAAAATGTGCAACTCCAACCTACAGAAGTGTGCATCCGACCTACAAAAGTATGTGGCAATGGCATCCGACCTTCAAATTTGTGTGCAACCGGAACAGCGATCCTTGGTAGAACAGTCAACTTCATACGGACAAGCTGATCTGCAGTTCCTGCGAAGGTCAGATTAACAAAGTAGACTGTATACATCCGATTCCGACCTACAGCTGTCGTATGGCCGCCCGAAATATCGTAGGACGGAAATGCTGTAGGACCAATTGTCCAAAGTAACATTACCAAAAAGTAACTATCGCCCAGGAAACGCCTAATGCTAAATGTTCCAAGTTTACTTACTTTTAAAATCGATTAGTTTGTATAAGGAGGAAAAAGGTTTTATACTTTAAACTAGCATAAGTTATCCGGACCGGGAGTTAGTTTATGTGGTTTTCTATACCGCCTAAACCTTAAACTTCTGTG
>NW_019396637.1:0-44365 GCF_000591075.1 Eurytemora carolleeae | reverse complement strand
TAATGTAAAGCATCTTATAAGCTGAACACAAAATTCATTGATCTTTAATAAACTTCTAAAATTTCTTACAGATATGATTTTTGCGTAGTGCGGTAGAATTTTTAAAAATTGTAATTTCAATAACCAAAATTTATCATTTAAAAACGTAATAACTGCCGGAAGACTCATATGGCATGGAAGACCGTACGGTTGTGGCTCATGGCTGCCGGAAGACAAAACAGATATGTGGCATGGAAGGGAAAAATGTTGCGGCTTATGGCCGCCTGCCTTCCCCCACTCAACCAAGTTAAAGGTATGCAAATATGGCAATAAATCATCAGAAATCCTAGAATATTAGATCAGCTCATTATTATATCGGAACAGTTTAATCACTGCAAACATTTTTAAGACCTTCTGAAGATGTATGTAATGAAACCATTACAGCGCGGTGTTTCTGATATTCCTTTCCTCAATCTCCCTATACACAGAAAACGCATCAAGTTGGAAAATTATAAAATTTATTAAAACAGACGACCAAACACATAACAGAATGAATGACAACATACAGGGTGTCCCACGAAACATGACAGTATGCAGGACGACTTGAATGTCGTCTTGATTTTTGGTATAATTTGCTGCGTTTGTTTTTCAACCTAATTTTAGAAGTAAATTTCTAGAGAAAATAATCACAAAATTTCCCTTGTCCTGCCATTTCCAAAATGTGGTCTGCCTTTTTTGTGCTTTCAATATTGCCCGAGATATGAAGAATTTCGTTCAGATTTCGACAATTTTGCTTTTCTTGAACAAAATTGAAATCTGAACCAAACTCTTTATATCTCCAGTAATATTGAAAGCACAAAAAACGCAGACCACTTTTTGGAAATGCCAGGGCTAGGAGAATTATGTGATAGTTGTTTCAAGAATCATACATGTTAAAGTAGATAGAAGACTAAATGTCACAAATAAATTCAAATACCAAAGACGACTTTCAAGTCGTCTTGCTATTGTCATGTTTCGTGGGACACCCTGTATATTATTTCAGCAAATATCACTTAATATATTTTCAACTGAACTAGGACTAAGGTTTAACTAGAGGAAAACTGATAGAAATTTCTTGTTGGTTTCTGCTGTGGTTTAGCTAACTCACAGCACGTAGGTAGTTCTTTATACTTCACAGCCAGTTCAAACCTCATCACAGTAATTAACACTTCAACAGTATTTAGAGGACAAAACTTTACTACAGATCGATTATGTTTAATTTCAATTTTCAGGGGACATTAGTTCCAAAACTAACCTTGGCCCATTGAAAGATTGGATTTTTAGGATCCCAGCCCATATCGAGAGTGAAAGTCGATAACCAACATTTTGTTTAGCAGGACGAGGACAACAATTCCCAATTTAAAACTATTTTCTGGAATCAAAATTATAAAAAGAGTACTTTTATATTAAAACCCTTGACCATTTTCAAGACAATGTCAGGTTTTCCATTTTTGAACATCTCCTGAATTTGAATCATTGTCGCGTTATCGAGACAAAACCCACTTTCCCGTTTTTGAGTATAATCCTCAATTCAGAACTTACCAAATAAATCACTGAAAGTAAAAGTTATCTTACGAAGACTAAAATAACTGCTGAATTATTTCTAAAATCGTAATTTCCCTATTCTATTTGTTAAATGAGAGAATAAAGTTGATTTAATTTCAAGCATTCTAAATAAACAATTTCCCGGATTTCTAGTTAATTTTATATATAGTAAGAACAAAATAATATTAAATTTTGATTTCTCGATCAATGCTAAAATGATTTTCAAATTGTATTATATAAAATAACAAAAATTTTTGTTTTCTATTTTGTTTCTGTTTTACCTTATCAAAAAAATCTTGTTTTGTTTCATAATTGCGTAAATGCTTGAAAATTGACATTGATATGAATTCGAGTAATTGTCTCAAAACCAGGATATGTTCCGAAAACGCGACATGAGATGCGGTACTTGTTTCAAAATAGGGATATGTTCGAAAATTAAATCCAATATCATCAAAAACTAATTCTCTCACCCTATTATTAGTTTAAAGTGGAGATTTCTTGTTTAAATAATTAGTTTCAGCCATTTTAAGTAAAAGTATGGCGTAGTTTTGCTCAACTCGGCTTGGATTTAAAGATAAAAACGCTTGGAATAGATAACTTTGCAGATTTGGCCCATTTCTAAAACACAGTGCTAGAAATGGGCCAAGAGTTAATTTTGGAACTAATTTCCCCTGAATTTTCTGTGAAACAGAGACAAATATGAATGACTCCATGTTCCATGATGTGTACCAAATTGTAGTGGGATAGATAAATCCAATATATCCCATCTAGGAAATTCGACTAAATTCAGACAAGGGATAGTGGGGGGGGGGGGGGATATCTTGATTAGGTTTCATCTTCGTCACTCAGATCCTGCACAATACGCAGTCTTCTCTGCCTGAAAATATTTTAGGGTTAAAAATAATGCTATTTTGGAATTTTATATAAAAATATGCTTAAAGCAAATCCAGATTTTGGCAAGAAATACTAAAAACTTTTTTATTTAAGACGTATTTTCTAAATATTTTTTTTGCGCCTATTCTTTTACTTTTAATCTAAACAATATCTGAAAGAAAATGACTTTTAATGTACTGTCGAATTACCTAAATGATCCAATCTAACGCTCAGAAAAAGTTGAAAATTTGAATAAACAATAGTTTAAGTTTGATCAACACTGATGCACCATAACATAATCTTAATGTTTAAAGTGCGCCCATGACCGAAAATTTGCACTATTTAACAAGAAAATTGAAAAATAGAATTTTTAGAGGAAATCTGTAATGCTCAGGAGATGACAGTTAATATCGGAATCTTTCTCTTTCTGATTCTTCACACTATCCCAAACAATTTGTTTTGGGGCCCACAATGCGTAAAATGATGTTAAATTTCTTTGTATAATGTAAAGCATAAGCTGAACACAAAATTCATTGATCTTTAATAAACTTCTGAAATTTCTTACAGATATGATTTTTGCGTAGTGCGGTAGAATTTTTAAAAATTGTAATTTCAATAACCAAAATTTATCGTTTAAAAACGTAATAACTGCCGGAAGACTCATATGGCATGGAAGACCGTACGGTTGTGGCTCATGGCTGCCGGAAGACAAAACAGATATTCCACACCCGTTCTTATCTTATTCAGTAGTTTCCCGGATCGAGTATGGATATCTTTATTTTTATCATAATTCTCATTAACCCTTGCGAAATTAATAGTTTGAGACAGGACGGAGAGGTTCGAAGTCAGGAGATGATGGATCATGTTCAAGAAGGAAAAGATCAAGCTAATACAGAACAGGTGAAGGATAGAGTGGATCGAATCCTGAAAAATAATCCAGTGTTTGACGGACACAATGATTTTCCATCTGTCCTAACCAATCATTTTAACCTGTCCAGGTTACGGGAGAACTTAAACTCAGATGTAATCCTAGAGAATGATTTCAAGAGAAACAACAAATCTCAAACAGATCTTTATCGTCTTCGAGAAGGATGCGTGGGTGGTCAGGTTTGGTCAGCATACGTTCCTTGCTCCGCCCAGTTTTACGACGCGGTTGAAGTAGGTTTAACTCAGATAGATACTGTACATAGATTGATAGAAGAGTACCCGGAGGATCTGATGCTCGTAACTTCAACTCAGTCTATTGATGAAGCGTTAAATCTAGGAAAGATCGCTAGTATGGTTGGAGTGGAGGGAGGTCACGCTATTAACAGTAATCTAGCAGTTCTCAGATCATTCTATAGATTTGGAGTTAGATACCTTACACTAACACATCAATGCAACACTCCCTGGATAGATTCATCTGCTGTAGAACTCGGGATATTCCTTCCTCAAGTTTACGGATTATCAGAGTTTGGTGAACATGTGATCCTAGAGATGAACAGGATTGGTATGATGATTGATCTGTCTCATGTAGATACTGCAGCTATGAGACATGTATTGAGAACTACACAGGCTCCTGTTATCTTCTCACACTCCGGAGCTAGGGCTGTATTCGACCACCCACTGAATGTACCTGACGATGTTCTAGAGCTGGTTCGGGATAATGACGGTATTGTTATGGTTGTATTCAACTCGTGCTATCTTGTATCCAGGTGCACGGATAACAGGGGTACTATCAAGGATGTAGTTCGACACATTGATCATATTCGTAGAACAGCAGGAGTAGATCATGTAGGTCTAGGAGCAGGGTTTGACGGAGTTGATCAGGTTCCCGTCGGACTAGAGGATGTTTCCAAATATCCCAACCTACTCCAGGCTCTAATTAAGTATTCCGAGCACCACTGGACGGATGAAGATTTAATGAAACTTACAAGAAAGAACTTTCTACGAGTTTTTCAATCCGTTGAAATAGTTCGAGACAGGATGCTGTATACAGGAGAAACTGCTGATCATGTTGAAATACAGGATTTATAATACAAATGTAAATTTATAACATTAAATATACTTTTTTAAACTCATTTTTTAAAAATTTACCTTAGAGAGCTGATGAAGACGTTATTGGATGATTTCGATGTTCCTGGGAGCAAATCTTCTAAATTTCCCGTTATTCCTCCACTGCTGCTCCCACTAGCTTCCTCAGATCCACTCAAACTTCTGCTAGTTTCTCCACTAGAACTACTTCCTATCACACCCAATCCATTATCTCCGGAACTGTTATTATCTGAGGGTTCTGTCGAAGTTTCTCCTAGTTCAATCCGTCCAGCAGAGCTCCCATCATCACTCAGGGTTTGTATAATCTTGGACGGATCTAGACATAGGTTCAAGTTCTGCTCTTCTAATTCATCCCCATCTTCAGAACTAGTCGAAATAAATAAATAAAAATGGTAAATCATATAAGCTAAGTTTGAAATATCGAAGGTTTACATCATCAGGTTGCAAAGATATAAGGGATGGGAAAATTTGATTTTGTGGCAAAGACTCAATATCTTTATTAAAAATGTACAATATTCCAATACGATTTCATATCATATCATATCATATCATCACCGACAGGGTCGTACTCAGAAATTTTTCATGTAGGGACCTGAAAACCCCCAATTATTATTGTTATTATTAACAACCAACCTACAGCCAAAGTATCATGTCCTATAGGCTATGTTACGTTGATCTCCAGGGTCGAGCTCGAGGGTGGTTTATGAACCAAATTGTACGTCAAATGTGTGAGGGCCGGATGGGAGGGGGGACTGAGGGATAAAATACCAATTACTATATATACTAGCCTGCTATTCTGTGACAGTCGGACTATTCTTCTTGCATTCTCCAAGCTTCGGTTTACAGCACTCTCGTTCAGACGGCGTAGTCGCTTCCCTCTTCTCTTTGCAATCTTTACTAGGCGGGCTCGCTTCCGTTCAATCAGTTCCGCTATACGGTTCCGGGGCGGTTCACGGATATCTTCCGATGCAGGATACGAGCTCGGAATAGTTTCTAAATATAGAAAATATAAATGGAAGAATATGAAGGGAAAATTCGGAGGGAATCCAGACCCTGTCTGCCACATGTCTCTTAAACAAGTTATTAGAATGTTCATCCAAAAACTAGGTTTACGGCTTGAAAACATGAAATCTCCCTTACCTTTTCAACCCCCACTTTTTCGCCTACTAAACTACTCTGTCAAGGGATGTTACAGATGGCTTAAACTATAAAAAAGACTAGATTTTTGCAACAAGAACCTGATTTCAAGGGAAAGAAAATTGGAGGCTGAACTTGGGGTGATGCAGGGTATCAATTTTTAGGAAAGATGTTACCAGCTTACTAAAACAATAAAATCAGATGGTTTCACTACCAAGTTGTTTTCGGTACCCTAAAAACAATTGTATTATTAACCACTTTGTTCCAAACATTACTCCAACTTACACTTTCTGCAACATTTTTCCCAAACGGATATCCCATTTGTTATATGAATGCAACATAACAACTAAATAATATTTATGGTTTTTTCATAACCAAATGGGAAGAAATTTTGGTAATTCCAAGCAAGAAAGAATTTATTTTTGGAACTCTAAAGACATGTGGGACCCAGGTAACTTGTTTCATATTTGTCAAATATTACATATGGATTGCAAGATGCAGGAAATTTATTCCTATTATTATTTATTTATACCTAGGGTGGGCCAATTGAGAATTTATACGCTGAAATATGCTATATTTTGTTACTAGCTTGGGAACCAAGCGTTGCCCAAGGTACTCATAGTTGCTCCCGCCGCTTACCCGCACTTCGTCAATTTTCACCGGGAAACTAAATTTTCGCTATAAAAGTCGACCCACTCAATTCAAGAATATTACAACCCAAGCTAAGAACTTTCCTGTGCTCCCTCAAGTTTCCCAATAAAATTTGAGACAAATCGGTCCAGGGGTCTGTGAGTTATGATCGGACATACACTCAGAAAAACAGAGATTACAACTTTATATTTACACAATAAAGTCGGTTTTGTTGAAAAAAATCTAGTCAATTTATCTAGGCTATGTCGAAACAATAATTTATTTTACTTTCATTAATATTATAATAAAGAGAGAAACAAGCGAAAAGCAGCAGTTAAGAAAAATAATGAATAAGTTCGGTCCAAAGTCGTCATGAGAAGGTACAAATGTCTTTACTAATGAATTCTGACTGACTACTGACTACTGACTACCGACTACTGACTACTAACTACTGACTTCTAACTACTGACTACTGACTACTGACTACTGACTACTGACTACTGACTACTAACTACTAACTACTAACTACTAACTGCTAACTACTAACTACTAACTACTAACTACTAACTACTAACTACTAACTACTAACTACTAACTACTAACTACTAACCACTAACCACTAACCACTAACTACTAACTACTGACTACTACTAACTACTAACTACTGACTACTGACTACTGACTAGTGACTAGTGACTACTGAATACTGACTACTGACTACTCACTTCTGACTACTGACTACTGACTACTGACTACTGACTACTGACTACTGACTACTGACTTCTGACTACTGACTACTGACTACTGACTACTACCTGCTGAGGTGTCCAAGGTTGAAGAATCTAGAATACTTGTATCTGTAGAATCATGTGAACTGTTTAAAGGATCTCCAACTGAACATATCTTAGTTATAATTTAATATCGCCCAACCTATTTTGAAAAAAAACCCGCCAGTTTAAAATTAGCATCCGAGTTTGGTTGAAAAAACCGAAACGTAAATAATTAAAAATCAGTTCGAGGCAGATTCGGATCCAGCTAATAAATATTTCTTCAGGGCAAAATTTTTTCTTCTTCTGGTTTTTTTGTCGCTATTATTGAGAGGAGTTCTACTGATTTCTTATTAATAAACAGATAAGGTTTGGGTATGAGAAAATAAGATTTGTTCTTCTGGTATTTTTGGTCGATATTTTTCAGCTTGAATCTAGATCCATGGATCCTAATTTATTTGTGGATCCGTATCTAGGGCACCAAAATCCGGAATCACTGTTGCTTGTTAGTGACTATTCCATTTAATCCGATATTAAAATATCCCCGACTAGAGGATGGTTACCTGTATTCCTGGCCTCAGCTATAGATCTATCCTCCCTCACTAGATCATCAGCTATACTCACAGATATCCGTTCCATCAATCGTCTTCTCCTACTACCGAAGGAGTTTGCTCGCGGCGAGAAATCAGAGAACCCAGTCTCAGAGGTTTCACTGTTATTACTATCTGCACTTGGAGGACTTTGAGACTCCGTATCATCCTGACTGTCCCAACCCTCGATCTCTCTCTGGATTAAACTGTCAAAGAATGCCATCATCCTCGGGTTCTCCGTGGTTGTTTGAGACTGTGAGAACTCGGTAGGTACTATCGTTTCGGATCTGAGGACTAGTCCAATATAGTCTTCATGAGTATAAACTGCTCTTTTCTCTCCCATCTTCTTATCCTCTCCTTGAGGAAAGGAGTTAACGGACCAGAACTTAACAATCTTCTCTACCCCTGATGATGCTATAACAGAACGTTGTGAATTATACCGAACCTGGTTTACTATTGATCTATGCCCCTGGAGAACTAGGTGAGCTCGATCCTGCCAACTAGTCTCGTCTCCATCATCGGGTATTCTCCACATATAAAGATTAAAATCATCTGAACCTGACAATACGAACTCATCATTAGGTCCACCAAAACTACAACTTTTCATCGTACAGCTGTTGTAGTATCCAGGATTATCAAACTCGCAAACCGGAACCGGACTCTCTATATTAAACAGTATCGGAGGCATTCTTCGTCTTAATCCGATGAGTTTATTTCCGGCGTCATTAAATCTGACATGCATACTAGATCTAGATTCGTACTTTAGCGCACAACTCCTTGGGTTGCGGATATCCCAGAGACCAATTCCATGCTTCTGGTTTGCAGCTACAAGAAGCCTTGGTTCTACGGAGTTAAATTGAACAGAATGAAATGCATGTGAGAATCCAGCAATCATCAATGGATCCTCACTAGGGTTCTGTCTCATATCAAAGAGGAGAACTCTACCATCAGAGCAGGCTGTAGCGAACAGGTCCGGGTTCTCCGGGTGCACTGAGAGACTGTAGACCGGTTCCTCGTGTAGAAAGTAGTCTAGAGGTTGGAGGGTTTCTATATCATGAACTATAACCTGCTCGTCGTTTCCTCCACTATAAACTCTTCTTCCATCATTATCAAACCCCAGGCAGAATATATTGGACCTAGACAGAACAAAATACAGATAATAATACTTCATTCATTGTTTTCAATTTAGAATAAAAAATTGAATTTGTGAAATTTATATTGAATAAAATATCGCAAGATTAGTATAAAAGACTCCTCCAAAACCATAAAAATAATTCGAAATATCCCATCAATAAACATACTGAAAACGTTATAATTATTAGTAAAGCCAAGAGAAAAATATCAAAACATTGAAAATGCACAAGATCTGCTTCCAGTAATGTTTAAAAACATGTTTACACCTTAAAATTTACAGTTTGATTTGGTTATAAAAGTACCGCTTTACAGCAGTGTGTGCCAATTAATCAATAAGGAAAATGATCTAGGAGGTACCCTGTATAGTGTATACTTAAGTTTGTTTAGTCTACGGAATGATGGTTAACCATTTTTTATTTGTTTATAGTGTATAATTATATTTAACAGCAAGTGTAGATGAATGGTAATGGTAAGTTTACATTTTTTCGTTTTAGAGGGGGGGGGGGGTTAGTACCCGTTGGGGCTCAAAAAAAACCCCGGAAACTATATATTTCACTGAACCAGGGGAAGGCTGAACTCCATAGCCCCCTGAATATGCCTATGATGAATTTATCTAACCTGTGTTCCGCATCCATAACAGACTTATATCCACCATCGTTTAATGCTTGATCCATATTCCAAACCAGAATACGTCTAGATTCAACAGAAATCTTCAAAATATTATTCTTTAAAAATTCTTTTACTTTAGGAATGTGTTAAAAAGGGGTGGTGCGTGGGGGCTTTGTGTTTAACCGGGGTAAAATAAAGATAAAAAAGGAGTAGAAAAATATAAAAAAAACAGCCGAAATAAAAAGATCTTTATTTCTAAATTTGAGCTTTTATTTGTACTCTGAAATTTACTTCGTATTTTGAATTTCGTAGGGGTAATGTAGTATTTGAGATGTAATGTTCCTGTCGTCTCCACCCGAAACCATCCAGTTTCCATCCCTGCTGAACTCTACAGCGTTCACGCAACCATAGTGACTAAATATATAGTTAAGATTTAATCACCCTTAATAATAAACAATTATAATTTTACAAATTCAACGAGAATTATAGTGTAGAGAATTTTAATATTAAAACTATAACTCCGCTGTAGTTGTTCTTTTATTACATTTTAACTATTCCACTGTTCTTCTACCTTCCTCCAATGTTAATATTAAAACTATAACTCCGCTGTAGTTGTTCTTTTATTACATTTTAACTATTCCACTGTTCTTCTACATTCCTCCAATTTTAAACATCTATTCTACTCAACTCATCCTCACCTTTACTCTACTCCTCTACTTATTGTTTTTAATTATACTCCACTCCTCCACCTATTGTTATCCATTCTGCTCCACTCCTCCACTTTTTGTCATCAATTGTACTCCACTCCTCCACTTTTTCTTACAAACGATACTCAACTCCTCCACTTATTGTTGTAATTGCACTCCACTCCTCCACTTATTGTTATCAATTGTTCTCCACTCCTCCATTTATTGTTGTAATTGTACTCCACTTCTCCACTTATTGCTATCAAATGTTCTCCACTCCTCCATTTATTGTTATCAATTGTACTCCACTCCTCCACTTATTGCTATCAATTGTACTCCACTCCTCCACTTATTGCTATCAATTGTACTCCACTCCTCCACTTATTGCTATCAATTGTACTCCACTCCTCCACTCCTCCACTTATTGTTATCAAATGTACTCCTACACGTAAAGTTATCAATTCTACTGTGTTATCTATTATTCTACACTTATTATTGTCAATTCTACTCCATGCCTCCCTTTACTGTTATCTGAATTCTCCTTCTCTGAATATTGCTAACAACAATAAGATTTGCATAAAGCTTGAATCATTACCTAAGAAGATCACATGAGTCGAGACGGGTTGCGTTTCTCCATTTCTCCTTCAGATATAATTCTCGGAGATTCATCCTAGATCCAGTCCTCTCCCTATCCATCAAATTTACAAGGTTCGGAGCGTGAGACGTCATGTTTTGTTCCTAAACGTTGTAGTCTAGGCTTCCCTGTTAAAAATTACCATTGTTCTGAGAGCATTTCTATCTGAAATATAGGGATTTATAAAAGCATAAACTAGAATAGATTTATTTATAATACTTGCAAATAATTCAATAAGAAGCAAATATAAGCAAATATACACGTAAACAAGACTTGAAATTTTAAATAACAACGAACATATACTTTGGTCCAATCAAGAGAAGAAACTCCACCGATAATGTTGGATAGTTATACGGGTATAATTTCTTAATATAATTTTAGATTCAAGAGTAAAAAATTTATAACAAATAACACATTTTAACATGACTACTAATTTATTTTGACTAGACATGAATACTTAGAATGGTTTAAAGCCAATTTAAGTAGATTACAGTGTGAATTGCACATCTGATTTTTATCAGTTATTGGAAAGATGCAGAGTGTCTAAGACAACAATCTAGGCTCTGGTCATTTAGAGAATTTTTATCACATACTGTAGTTCACAGTATACAATAACATATGCACTTTACACAGTGCAACCTTGATTTACCACGTATTTAACTAGTGAACATTTCGTGATATAATTTCATCTTGGAAGCACTCTTCAGCTGGTAATGATCTCGAGTAAATTACTCGGCAATGCTATGGACGAAATGTCTTCTTCCAGTTAAGTACATCATGGCCTAAAAACAAACAGAATATTTAAAATTTTTCTTCCTTTTTCGTACTTTAATCCAACTGAAGTCTGAATAGTTTATTTACCTCGTGATAAGTTTTAGGAATAATCTGAGCCGGGTTCTGATCCCGTAGTTCAAATGTGAACTGGAATACATTAGTTACAGACATCTCTCCAGACTTAGGATCCCACACCTTAGGATTATATTTATTATATTTAGGGAGGTTATTTATAGTTTGACATTAAGTAATATCCCCTTTGTATGCTTATCCCCCCCCCCTTCCGAACAATGAAGACGGCGCGGTGAAAATAATTACTTTTCAATAACTTAAATATAAAATATTTGGCAAAACTGATTTAAGTTTCGTCTTTGACATTGAATTTATTTGTGACATTTTAAAATTTATGATTCTTAAAAAAAATCACAAAATTCTCCTAGTCCTGGCATTTTCAATACGTGGTCTGCATTGTTTGTGCTGTCAATTACCGGAGATATTAATAATTTCGTTCAGATTTTAATTTAATTTAAAAAATAAACGAAAATAGTCGAAATCTGAACGAAATTCTTCATATCTTCGGTAATATTGAAAGCACAAAAAATGCAGACAACATTAAAGAAATTCCACGATTTGAGGTTAGTTTATGATTATTAACTCTAAAATTTTACTGGTTGCAAAAAATGTCAAATATCAAAGACGACCTTCAAATCGTGTTGCTACTGTCATGTTTCGTGGGACACCCTATATATTCCGCCCCCATTGCTCTTCAAATTCCATGAAAATAAATGCAATTCAAGGGGAAAAGAGCGTTATCAAAAGTCCTTTGTAGCAGGCTTAACAAATTTTTAATATTATTACCCTTCTCCTGACTAAGGGACGATAAATATTTTTCATTAATTGTTAGTTAACTCATTTATTCAATCAAAGTTTCAAAATAAAAATATTTCACCTCAGCAGAAACCCTGGTCTGAACAAACTGTTCTGAAGTATAGCAGATCTGAGAGTTAAAATAAAGCATGGATCCGACCTCAACGGGTTTCCTGAACCAGATATCATCAACATGAACAATATAGGGCCGACAGTGCCCGTACACGTGAGTGTTGGCCCAAGCCAACTCGAACGCCTGCCGCATGATGAAACCTCCAAATATCTTGTTAAACCTGTTCCTATACTCTAGCTGGCAGATAATCAGGTTCTTTAGCTTAGCGTCCTCCATCCAAACCGTGTTCACAGGCTTCACTCTAGCCTTGAAGCTCATTGCCTTATGATCTACAGTTCGGATAAATATATCATGAATGATCTCCATCTCAGCTACGGTTGGTGGAACACGGAACAAGGAATCCTGCGACATCTGGAATCTCCTATATTAAAAAAAACATAAAAAGTGTATTTTAACAAAAACTGTTAAGCAACTAAAAAAAAGAATGACACAATTAAAGGGACTATACGCGTAAATCTAAATGATTTCTCATGCAAAGACGACAATGCCCGATCCACAACGGTACCCTTGAAACCTTTATCTGATCAAAAATGTGGAAAATATTGTCGCTTTTCTGGGTTTATCGCTTTTCTGGGTTTATAAGTGTTCAATTCTGGTAATTACTATATGTTGTCCTACAAGTGACTTCGGTAAGAAACCGCTAAAGAAAATAATACTTTTTCAAAATTACAAACATTGATATCTAATTCAAACTTTATCAGAAAAAGCTTTAAAGGGAACCGTTGTTAATTGTGGCATTGTCATCTTTACAGGGCGGGTCACGCTAACAATCCATTTAAAAGTGGAAAAAATGAAAAAGATCTGATTAATCTTGTTTTCTCAGTTCCAACCTGATCTTATTCTCCTCTCCCTTGTTGAATAAAACCTTCTCCTCCTCTGTAACAGCTTCCAGTGGATTGATAAAGGCACTTCCTCTGAACAATTTAGAATTTATTTGTTTTTAACAAAACACAGGGAGGGAGGGAAGGGGGGGGGCTGTTCCAAATTGAGGACATTAAATAACACTGAAGATAAAGCTTACGCCAAATCACGGTATCGACTTTTTCACCTCTAAATTATGATTTCAGTGAATATACTCATCTCCACAACTCATCCAAGAATTACAGAATACAGGCTCCTTCTGATGTCTGGGGAAACTACACTTGTTTCACCTGCTCACATACTCCTCACTCCTGTAAGATAGGTGTCAGGTACCCAGTAATTGTATCATCTTCAATCCTTAATGGATGGCAAGGAATGAGATCATTCAACAGTTATCAAGGTGATCCTATACATATTGATTATATAACCATACCCGGAGCCACTGTGAAGGATTTGCATCATGCCTTCCTAGCCGAATATGGAAATGTACACCGTCCTATTGATGTTCTCCTGGTAGCTGGACTCAATGATGTACTAAAAGGAGCAACAGTTCAACAAATCATGCAGGATATAGAGGATTTTAAAGAATCTGTCATGAGTCTATGCGTTCTTGATGAGACCTGGAGCAGCTTTGCCGTTGCACCCTTGCCTTTTCCTCCTAAACTAGTCAAGTTTGATGCTGAAACCAGGAATCTCCAGTCAAATTATATCCAGGTTCTGATAGATCTTACGACTAATATAAGAGAACTGAACAGAGCAGATGCACATCCCATGATCCCAACTAATCTAGCTCCGTGCTTCCATACCTGGGGAATGCGGATAAACAGACATCCAAGGATCATCGGACCGGTCAATCTACTGGAGCATGTCTCTACTCATAGATTGACTCTTTGGAGAGAACTGAAACCAAAGATAATATATATATAGATATGCAGGCAGGTATAAATTTTGAGGTCTTGAGAAAAGGTGCAAACAGCACCATCTCTGTCGTACGCATGGCATTTCATCCTCTGGATTGTTGCTAATTTATCACTTTGTTTATGCGTGATAACACTAAATGCGTACTATAGTATCAACAATGTATACTGCATATTGTACTTAATGAAACAAGTTAATCAATGCAAATAAAACTGAGGTAGGAATTTGACTAGACAAAGTTTAAATGTGCAAGTTGTACTGAATGGCATACGTAAATTATCGCAATTTAAATAAAAATTATGACTATAAAAGTACATCGAGTCTAGGACAAATTACAACTGATCTGATCATAACATAAACAAAACGCGTACTGTATGTTTGTGTTACCTTGAAATTTAATTTTATTGGTCAAACAGGTCCAGATAGCAACACTTGAACTATACAGGATGCAATACGCGTACTATATGATTATATAACACAAATGCGTATTTCCTACAGATGGCAGCAAGGGGAGAAAGGAATATAGAAAGTAATCAATTTGCTATCTTTGACTGAAACCCAAGGATATGCTCCACCTGAATGATCATCTCAGGCTTAAGATAGGTAAATCTGCGATTGAATACTTCAAAGTGATCTACAAAATCTCTGAGTGCAAGGCTATGAGCAAGAACGAAGCTATAGCTCTAAGATCAACCTAGAGAAATAAACTCAAAAACTCAAATATTCAACCTTCTAACGTGATAAAAGCGAAGCAACGAAAAGTCTCAACTTATATAATTTCTAATGTATTTATTTCTTCTTTTCACAGAATGAAAAGTCTATTTTTAACATTAGAAATATTTGAAATTTATAATTAAATTCTAATGCCAATTTAAATACTGTTATAATCGCAAATCTGTAGTATTCCGATGCCAGTCTATATATCTCCTCATAATCTAATAATACCAAATACTCTTCAAGTATATATCTTCATAGGTTGAACTGAATCAATCTGTAGTATTCCGATGCCAGTCTATATATCTCCTCATAATCTAATAATACTAAATACTCTTCAAGTATATATCTTCATAGGTTGAACTGTTTCTCATAATTATAAACCGTCAGATATTTACGAGATTGATTTTGATGTTCTGATCCAATATTTATTTATTTTGTTGCACTTCTCCTAAAAAAAATTATATATAAAAAACGGATCAGCACTATTTTCTCCTTTGTTTTATTGACTTGTTTCCTTTTGAATTTAAGATCCAAGATTTAGTTATTTTGTTGCATTTCTCCTTTAAAATGAAGATAAAAACACAGATCTGCATTATTTTCTCGTTTTTTCTAGTTTGTATTTTCATATTTCTTTTTGATTTTGTCTTCATTTGTGTTTTCTCTCTTGTAAAGTACGAAAAGTACTTTACAAAGTCTAAATTTTGTGTCAAGATTGCTGCTCAATACTAATTATGTCTTTCATAACAGAGCTGTCGATACTTTAGATTGTAGAGGATATAAAATCCCCGAAAGAGGATTATGAAATCCGCAAATCAGTCGTGTCGGACCCTGGAACCGGAGAAGACCTTCTCAACTTCCTCTCCTTTCTTCCAGGCTCCAGACTTTATCACTAGCTGCCCAGATCCAACATCATGGTCTACCCCGCTATCTGAGATCCAGACCGTGATAGCTCCTCCTGGAGCAACCTTGTGGTTCCTGGTTAACTTGAATGTGGATTCTACTCCAGCACTCTGGCACTTGAGAATATGTCCATCTAGAGCTTGTCCTAATCCTCCGAGCACACCCAGGAGCTAGGAAACACTTTCAACCAGGGCATGGACAAGGTTCACCTCAAATGCTGGATCTACTAGAGCAGCCCTATAATATTCTTCACAAGGATCATCCTTCCCATTAAACAACCCGGAGAAGAAATCAGTGATTGAATCTGCCAACTCCAACTCCACGATTCTCCAACCTACAATTCTTCATATTTGGTCCATGTTTGGCCAATATTGCTTCCTTTTTGGCCACCGCCTTCCAGTACTCCCCCAGCCAGGTGTGCATGATGCAGTAGCAGAACATTACAACAAGTATTAAACGCTTCTTTGCTCCCAGAAACATAGGGAGCAACACTACGCAAAGTATCAACAGCGAAATGGCGAGTAGTGCTATAGATGGTTTAATTCTATTTACTCCAAGAGAACTAAGAACATGAAGACCTCGTCCAACTAATCCATCCTCGACACGAGATAGAGATTTCAGGAGAATATTCTGAACTTCTGCAAACTTGATATCATCGTGCAGGATAAATCTTCTCAAGGTTTGCAATTCTTGAGCTGAGGTTGAGAACTCAAGACTCCGAGACGGAACTACTCCGGAATGGGTTTCTAACTCTAGGATCCTTAACATCTCGCTCACAAAGGGTTTAAAGGGACGCTCCGGAGGATTAGCTAAACAGGTTCCTAGACTTCCCAATCCGGAAATAGCCTGGCCAATAACAGATTTGGAAGACAACTCCAATTTACTTTGACAGGTTTCAAGCTGTATTCTAGTTTTCTCGCGTGCAATCTCCAAGTTTCTAATCATCTCTGTATCCGAAATCTCCCCTTCTCAACTTCCTCTCCTTTCATACACTCTTTATTAAATATGTATTTATATCAAGAAGCAATAAATGTACTTCTAAAAGATCTCAATTTTATATATTCCTGAGCAAGTAGAGAGTATATAGCGAAAAGCCTTTAGTTAACCCTGTGATTTTTTTTTATAAAAAGATATTTACGTTATATTTTTTCAATAAAAGTTTGAAGAAGAAATGATTTCAGTGAAAAACAGCAAGAGGATTGTGTATGCAAATACCAAAACCAGTTTAGTATTAATTAATAAGCGATTTCACGCACGATGGATCAACTAATTTAATTAGGAAATTTCTAAAACATGTGGTACAATTTTAAAACTGGTGTAGAAATGTAAATTTTGCTCAGAATGAGAAGAGAATTGAGGTTGGAACTTTTGTGTGGAGTATTGTTAATCTTGAATAAGTGGACGTGCTTACTTTTTGAGGATAAATTTCTTGATCCCTGCAGGGTATGATCACCACGGGATTTTAAAGAGAACTTAAATTTATCCCTCTTCGTCATCCCCTAGTGGGCAAAAAGATTAACGATACTCCAAAGAAAAGTTTCGACCTGTGGCTAGTTAAAGGGACTGTAAAGGAAAAATGAAAGGGGGTATAGGCTGAAAGCTAATCACTTTAGCTCTTGGTCGCGACCCATGAAAGTTATATCTGATGTTCCTATCTCGAGAAATTGATTTATAACTGTCAAATTTATACGAAAATTAATATATATACAATTTTGTATAAAAGTAGTGGGTTTAAAAAGATCAAATTCAGCAACTAAGCAACCAATCTGAAAGCGATGATATCCCAGAGAAAGCTAAATGTAACTTAGGTTTACTCCAATTCTAATTTTATATTTGTTATTTCTATTTTTTATAGATTTAATTCATAATATTAATTATATGTCTGTATTGCTTGACCAGAAATTCCATCAATGTCAGTGCAGTAAAGTGGTCACGTGATACAGGCTGAGACACGTGACCAGTATACTGCTCTGCCATTGGTGATAGTTCTGGTAATGTGATTTAAGTTTAAGATTTTCTAAATTTTAAATAAAAACTTTAATGGGTCACAATCAAGAGCTAAAGTGATTAGCATTCAGCCTATACCCATTTCATTTTTCCTTTACAGTCCTTTAAAAACTAGATCGAACCTGTTGAGAGGATCCCTGGCAACAAGGACGAATCTAGCCTCCGTAACCTTAGTCCACTCCCCATCCCTCTTCTGCTCCAGGTACAGGGTAGACTCAGCTGAACTCTTACCAACCCAGGTCACGTGACCTTTAAATAAAACATTGAAGAAAAAACTTATTTGAAAAATATTGATAGGATTAAATTACACTTTTTAATAAACATAACAAATCAATCAACCTTGCGGTTGTGTGTTAATACAGTCTGTTATTTTACCTTCATAATTTCCATATATCTTGAATATAAACTAAATTCAATCCAGATGGAATATACTAGAACCCATATAAACTTGGATAAGTGGCAGAGCTCAGACCTGCTCTCCTTTATTTTTATAACCTGAAGGTCCTGGTACTTTGTCTGTAAGTTTATTTCTTAAAGGGAATGTTCGTGAAAAATGAAAGGGGTTAAAGGTTGACGTCGAATAGAATTTGTTTATTAAAGTGATCCCAGATAATAGTCTCGTACCACCACCTGTTCTTCCTGAAATCATCGAAACAGGAATGAATGTTTTCAAAAGTTACTCCCAGATCATAAAAAATCATAAATAAAATGAAATATCAACTATACAAGAATACATCGAATTGAAATCGGCAGTTGCAGGTTGTAATATCTATATGAGTGGTTTTAAAGTTGATTGAATTATTTACAATCTAAGTGGAAAAATGCAACAACCTGAAATTGTATGGACGCTACGTTCTTTGGTTTTAAAACATTTTCTCCCCCATAGACGCAACAGATAGAAGTAAAATTGGTAGTGATCAAGATCGAATTACAATTTATATAAGCCCATAACCCCTTTAATTTTTCGCGAACACTCCCATTAAAGTAATATCTAAATATCACGGCGAGAACGGAAAGGTTTCTAATATCCGATGGATCCACTACATTTTAGCTCCAACTTTTAGGAAAAACAATTTGAAAATTCTTCTTGACCTGGATCCGGGTCCATTTTTTCCAGGACGGATCCAGGATCCGAATCCCGATTCGCATCAATATGAAATAGATACCACTGTTACAAACCTGACATTCTGATATCAGAGTCTGAATGTATTTTCCCCTTGAAATCAATCTTGTCCACCAGAGCAGTTACAATGGAGAATGGACTAGCTGATCCAGGTTTCTGTCTAGGGTTCAGAACATGTTTGAAAACTAGAAACATGCCTCATTCTTTTCACAAATTAAAATATAACAAAAAGATGTATTTTCATCAAAAAAAATGTAATAACTTATTTCTACAAAAATATACATTAAATGAAGATTTTTTATCTTAACGGTAACAACCACGAAATAAGAAGAAAAGTGGATTTACATTAGCATATTCTGTTATTTGAGTCTCCGGATTGAACTTGGATTAAGATCCAATTTTTTCTAGGACGGGGCCAAGATACGAATCCACACCAACCTCTGTACTATTTGGTGTTAATGTATGAAAAGAATGAGTACTATTTGGTGTTAATGTATGAAAAGAATGAATATGTTAAACCTAAATGAACTGCAAAAACATCCATATCCTCTAGAAGACGACCAATACGTACTCCTCCGTATATAGTTGAATATCTATAACAGATAATTTATTCATCAAAATATAACTATATCTTATCTTAAAACTATATATCCTATCCTAGATACTAGGACGGTATCCAACCTATCCTAGATACTATGACTGTATCCTACCTGTCCTAGATACTATGACTGTATCCTACCTATCCTAGATACTAGAACGGTTTCATACCTATCCTAGATACAAGGACTGTAACTATCCCCTAGATATTAGGACTGTATTCTAACTATCCTAAAAACTAGGACTGTATCCTGTCTATCCAAGATATTATGACTGTATCCTACTTATCCTAGATACTAGGACTGTATCCTACCTATCCTAGATACTATGACTGTATCCTACCTATCCTAGATACTATGACTGTATCCTACCTATCCTAGATACTAGAACTGTTTCATACCTATCCTAGATACTAGGTCTGTATCCTATAAATCCTAGATACTAGTACTGTATCCTACCTATCCCAGATACTAGTACTGTATTCTACCTATCCTAGATACTAGTACTGTATCCTACCTATCCTAGATACTAGTACGGTATCCTACCTATCCTAGATCCTAGGACTGTATCCTACCTATCTCTAAGAACCGGGTTGGATCCGAGTGGTATGATTGCTGCATCGTAACTATCCATCATTCTCCTAATAACGAAAAATAATTCAATGCAAAATAAAATAGATGAATTTTTCTTGCATTAATTTGGGCTCTCTGAACTGTTTACCTCTTAGGAAGTTCTTCCTGTGTCTCTGGAAGTACATGGATTAATTCTTCTCTCATCTTATTATATAGTTCAGGATCATAGTTTTTAGGTCCTCCTATCACATCCTAGTCAATACATTTCATTTTCCTCTAAACAAAAATATGAGGGAAAAAATCTTTTTAAAAAATGATATACCCCTTCAAAGCCACAATTGGACTTGAAAACTTAACATAATTTAAATGTAACACCTATTTATGTATTGATGGATTGTTATATGCATGCTTAGGATCCTCCCTGGAAGGTCACTAACCTGTGAGAGAATGCTGACAACTTGTTCAATAGTTCTCTCAACCTTGAAGTTTGGTGGAACAATGATTCCTCTCTTCAATCCAACCATTACATCTACCCGGCCCAATAATCGCCGACTCAGAACCTGAACCCGCATTCTTCTGAAATATTACAGTTTTAAGACGGACTTATATCATATATAATATTCGTAGATGAAGCACTAAATGTTAATTGTTTATTTACTTATGTAGATAAGTATTACTAATACTATACAATTTGAAGTGTTATTAAAAAATTACACCCTGTAATTTGTCTTTAAAAAATCTTGCGTTTCAATCAGAATTTTTTTTATCTTAATCTAAAAACCTTTGTAATCGCAGTATTTGGTCAGGAAAACATCAATTACAAGTCTGTTGAAATAAGTTACATAATCCATAAATTTAATTTATGATCTGTTCCAATCCGACCTTTAAATCTAGTTTAGTTAGGTTCCTTAACGCTCACCAGATTTCGAGTTTCTTTATAATAAATTTTACACTGCAAATACTTTCTTATTTAGTTTCACCTGACAAACTAGGACATTTTTAAAGATAAATGATACTAAGTAAATATGAATAAAATAAATACTAAGATTTTTTAAACTAAAAATTAAAATTTTTGATTTCGAAATGCATAAAATGAGCCCTAAATATGTTTCTGTCTCATTATCCCTCTAAACACGTCGTATCTAAAAAGTAAATGGTTAGAGAATTATTAGAATAATTATCTAAAAATAAAAATTAAAAAGTAGCAGTTTCTGTTTGTCTGTTTTTAATTTGTTTGTTTGGATTTGCCTCAAATGGTTGTTTTTGTAACTAACGGGAAGGTTAATAGTTGAATGAAAAGTTTAAAGTGGAGTAGGTTGTCTTGTATATGGTAAACTTTGTTTCCAGACAGAGCTGGGTTTCAAAGCTAGTGTTATATAAAGCTGTAATAAATGTATTTAAGTCCGTCCTCATGCGTGCCTTTAATTTTGCTGTACTATTGAAGCTTAACTGGGATATTTTTGATTTTTGATTTCGGATCGACAAAAAAACTTGCTTTTTTTGACGACCTAACATCAAGAAGCTATAAATCCTNCCCCCCCCCCCCAACATTGTAACTATTGACGAAAATTAAAGATATAATTACCTCTTTCAACATCTGTATCCCTGTAATACAGATTCCTCCAGCAACAGCTAGAGGTCGGGGCAGCAGCACTGACACAGCTAGCATAGACAACTGAAAGAGATATATATATGTTTTCTTATTGAATGGATTTTCTTAATATTATGAAAATACTTTCAACTAAAATCTCGCGAAATTTACTTTTTTTATCGATTTATTTCAAATTTTAAATCCACATTTTTTCTTGTCAATTTCTTAAAGTGTGTCCGGTCATTAACCTTTCCTTGGGTCAAGTGAGGAGGCCAAGAGATTTGGGCCTTAGTTGTTTAGCCATTTTTTGGATAGCAATAATTATATTATTATATAAATACATATACATATACATATACATATACATATACATATACATATACATATACATATACATATACATATACATATACATATACATATACATATACATATACATATACATATACATATACATATACATATACATATATATATACATATTTAATAATAATAATAATAATAATCTGGATTTTTACCTTAAGAATCTGTTCTGAGGCGGAGTAAACTTGATGCGAAAGAGCCCAACTATTCCTGGACCAAGAAGCAAAATGTTCACAGTTGTTTGTGACAACATTGTAAGCAGTGAAGGAGTGTCTATCCTCACCATTCACCACTTTCATCACTCTTTCAACAACTTAATAATTAAAGTTATGGTCAAGTGACAATTTAATTAGATGGTAGCTTAAAAAAAAAACCCACGATGGTAGCTCTTATATATTCTGATAAATAAAAGCTAGATATCGTCATTATTCTATCTAAAAAACCCACATTGATAGCCCTTAAATATTCTGATAAATAAAAGCTAGATATCGTCAATATTCTATCTAAAAACCCCCAGAATGGTAGCTCTTAATATTCTGATAAATAAAAGCTAGATATCGTCAATATGCTATCTAAAACCCCCACGATGGTAGCCCTTAAATATTCTGATAAATAAAAGCTAGATATCGTCAATATTCTATCTAAATTGAGATATATTCAAGTATGTTTTGGGCTTGTTTTAGCATAAACTTGTATAGAAAAACGAAAAAAAAAACATTCATAACATTAAGGACTATCAAAATTAAATAAAACGCCCTGTATAGTGGTGACGTAAAATCAATGGACTCTTAGAGAAGACTGTCCTATTCACAACGGTACCCCCAAACGATTAGTCAGCGTAAATCAACATTTTTAATTGGGGTTTCTCTATGAAGTGGCTTGCGCATTTCCGCTACAAAAAAAAAGAAAGAAATTGTCAGAAGATTCAGTAAAAGTAACTGTAGACGTAAAATCAAGTGACTCTCCGTTTTTATAGGTGCATGCCTGATTAACGCTTTGTCTCATCAAAAATGTAAAGAAATCAATAATTTTCTCTTTAAAAATCAATTATTTTCATTCTGGACTCTATAATTTTCTTTTTAGAGTTAAACACTTTTAAAGCAAGAACTACGACGATACCTTCCATATAATTAAAAAGATTTCAAGTATACCGATGTGAATCATTAAATTAAAGAAAACTACAAAAAGAACGACAGTGACAGTTCCTTTAAATAACGTGAAGAATAATACCTATTCTGGAGGGGAACGGAGTAACAGTATTATCCATACTGTTATTAATCCTAAGCAGACTCCGTCCCCAAACCTCTCTCAGGGGTTCAAGGCAAACATCTCCAATCCCAAAAGCTCCCTTACTCATACTCCTGGGAATATCTGTATCAGGCTTGATATACACATTATGTCCTTCTCCAAAAGACAATTTATGCTTTAAGGTTTAGATTCCTAATGTTGAGGTTTTTAAGACTAAGATTAGCTATAATGCTAGGGTGCCGAGCACCGCGAATTCTAAAATTGGGAGATTTTCAATTAGCAAATTGTTAAAGTATCTCTATCTGACAGCCTAACACTCGTCGTGTTAATACACACTAGACTTATGTCATTTATTAATAATTTCCGTTCTTAGGCAGCTATTTTTGATTAGTGCTAGGGCTAGATTTCTATGGAATGAAGGTTGCATTGCTTTTATTGTTGTCCTTGTCCTGGTCGTGGTCATAGTTAAGATCAAGATCGTGGTCGTGGTCGTTAATATTATTTGTATTATTTGTATTTATTATTTATTGTTATTAATTTATTAATTGATGCTAATATCATCATTATTATTATTATTATTATTAGCGTAATATGTGTACCTAAAGCTAGCACTAAACCCTCCCATTTTCTCCGGGTTGTCCGTAGGATTGGCTCTGTGCCCAATACAAGGTAACACCACCAACTAGATAAATATTTTAAAATTGTGATGGAAATTGTTCATCAAATACTTTAAAGCATTTGTTACAATATCTTCGATATCTTTTTCTTGTCTGTCTGTATATTTGTGTCCAATAGACGTCAAAACGACTGAACAGATCGAGCCCAAACTATTTGTGTCCACATACAGGGTGTCCCACGAAACATGACAGTTGGTAAATAGTTCAGAATGTCTTCTTCCATAATTTGTTATGTTGTTGGACACCGAAGGCAATAAGAAAAATATTATATGCGAGTCATATTATAGTAAAATTTATTTCAAAGTAAAATATTTTTGAGCAAAAGATTTTTTAACGAATTAAACTGCAAAAAGCCTTTAATACAGTGTATGGAAGACGATGTTCAAAACTATTTACCAACTGTCATGTTTCGTGGGACACCCTGTAGATGATTCAAGAAAGGTTTATGTTTTTTCTAGGAAATAATGTCAGCATAGAGAGAAATCCGCTAAAATTTGTTTTTATTGGAGATCGTTGAAAAAACAGCGACTAAAAAGCAACAGTTGAAAGCTAAATTTGCTACAAAATAGAGGCGCAAGCGTCCTTAAAACCTAGATACATTTTTATTTATGACAGCACATATTTTTACCCATTAGAAAAATATTTCAGTATATTTATTTATTTCCCTTACTGTTATTTTGATTTAATTTGAGAAATGATTTTTCTTGTTCTGACCTGATCATCAATATCCAGTATCTGTTCTCCCATATATATTCCCCAATGACAGTACTTGTCCCTCTTCATCTCCAACCTGTCCCCGACCCTCACCAGACGGAGGAATGCCCCGTAATCTTCTCTGAAATTAACGCATTTAACGCAATCAGTTTAATTTTTAAGTCTAAGCATTTTTACTTTTTGTTGTTAATAAAATACTAAAATATTGCATTTTTATAATGATAACATATTAAAACTTTAAAGCAAAGACCTTAAAATAATTCATATGTAAGCTAATCAATTATTTCATGATTATACTCTCTAAACTCTGTGAACTAATACCATAAAAGTGGACTTAGTCTTAAAAATTAACTGAGTTGGTTCAAACATTAACACTGCTATGATCGACAGCTCCCTGCTCATCAAAAAATTCTATTTAGACAAAAAACAAAGTTTAAATAAAAACGACTTTATCTATTTTATCCGTTTTAACTATTTTCTTAGCCATCAACCGTACTTCAATATAAAACCCCGTACCGTTGGTTAAACCATTCAGAGATGATTCCCTGATTAAACACCCTGGTATCATCTCCCTCTTCTCCTGTTACAACCATTCCTATCTGAAATATTAGTTTAAACCAATCCGGCACAGTTTCAACCTGGTTTACAGCAAATAAACAGAAAATAAAAATATTATAAATATTTACACATGAGATAACTGTTTGAGTTCACCTCGGTTTTTTAATACATTCGAAACATGAAGAAAAATTTTATAAAAAATATTGATCAAATTTTTCTCCGGCATTCATCAAAGTAATCTTTTCTGCATAGATTTGTGACAATTAACAGCATTGGTAAATGTAGTTTATATGTATTTTTAACAAAAAATAAAAAAATAAATACAGGTCCAGTCCCAGGTTTACCAGTCGCACAAGTCTGTTAAACGAATACTTAATTTACACGGTACAGCAAGATCTTTCTGTAGCGGATGAATATTATGTACGTTGTACATTGTACAGTGTACATGCAGTGGTTTAAAGGAATACATTTTTGGTAAGAGTTTTCACTGTTAAAGATATTTCACTGTCCACGGATTTTCGATTTAGTTTTTTAGTTCGGATTGATAATCATAGCTCAGATTTTTTATCTCTTCTTTTTTTCAGGGTTCAATCATAACCGAAGGTTTAGTTATGATCTCCTAGTTAACTTTCAGAATGAGTTCTAGTTTACAGGTGGAGAATGTCTTATTTGTTCAGATTAATCGAAGGGGCTAGTTAGTAGTCTGATCAACTATCCAGGGGATCAGACTAAATCCAAGGTTCGGAGAAAGTTCAGGTTCATGGGTTGGGAAAAGGTTTGAGAAAAAGATCTCTTATCACATTGTAGAAAAATGTCTCTTCTGGAGCTACGTTCTTCCTCGTTTCCGGGGAGGTTCATCTCCTGGTTCAGGGTGGTTTGCTCCGTTCTCCTCTTCTCCGTCCTCATCCCGAGATAGTATAATAGTTGTCTGGTGTCCAACTCCTCCAACCTTCCTCGAGTTCTTAACAATATTTAAGGTTAAAAAACCGTTTGGGCCCATTTTTAAAAAGGTTAAGACAACCTAGCATTGGGAAAGAAAAATATATTTATTCATAGAAAATTTCCATCCTTCAGCATTCTTTTGAACGTAATAAAAATACATAGATTCGAAATACATGGATATACAGTATACACAGTAGCTTTCGTAACTTGTTTCTTACACCAGAACCTTAACACAAACAAAACAAACAAAGCAATTGAGGCTTTGTTTTAAACTCCGATTTTCTAATCCCAATATCTATGCAACCCAATTTCGTTACGACCTTTATTATTGCATCTGTTTAAAATATCAAAGGTTTGCAAAGATATTGAGATTAGAAAATTTGAGTAAGTGGGAAAACCACGATTCCTTCGCTGATTCGTTCATGAACTGCAACTGGTTAAGAAAGTGTAAAAAAGGTTTGATTACGTTTAATTTCCTGTTTTGTCTGCAAATAACAACAATAGTGACCACTTTATAAAAGTGAACCCGACATGGAAACCCAGACCATTACAACTTACCGATATCTGTATCTCTGCAGGAACGTATAGATCCAGGTTCTGATATTTGGGATTCTCCGGGGCCTTGAAATAGTTGGGAGGAATCTTAGGCTCAGCAAGGAAGGATTTCCGCTCAAAGTTTGTTGATCTGAAAACAAACATTATTACAGTTACAAATGGGTCATTTCAACCCTCCTCCCCAGAATCTTACTTTCCCTCCTTAAAATAATATTTTTGATTTGAAACATATTTAGCGAGAAAAAATATTCTATTGTATCTATATGATTTGAATCCCAACAAAGAAACACTGAAGTTGCGCCTAGTAGAACTTTTTTTACCTGGTTGAGATGATTCCCATGGCAAGATCACAAACTGCGTACATCTTGAAATTTGTTGCTTCATCCTCTGGGTTCACAGCGTCACGGTGGTTCTTCATCTTCTGAATCATGTCCTGGTAGAACACGAAGGAATAGTTCTCGTTCTTTGTCATCAAGGGTTCCAGTACAAACCAGAGGGCTTGTCGAATACGCTTCAAATGCTCAACATCTTAAAAAAAAAAAATATAAAAATTCTCCCACCACCGAAGAAGAAATTTTTTTCTTATAATTTCGAAGTTAAACGAAAATACAAAAATCGATATAAAAACTTTGCAAAGTATTTATATCCAATTAACGTCAAAACGACTGAACTGATCGGACCCAAATTTGTCGTGGCAACTCACATGTCCCCAGAGTTGGTCAAAGATTATATTTTTGAAAATGCCAAGAGTAAAAAGAAAAATATGCGAAAATGGCGGCATGAGCCACAACGGTCAGCATCTAAAATTGTTACTAGAAAAGGGGCGCTAATCGCCCTGTGAGGCTAGTTACAAAAACTATTTTTGGAGAATTTCTATATTCCTGAAACCTATTAGAAACATGGAAATTAAATCATCCAACACAAGTTTGAGAAAAACAGTTAATTGAGCGAAATCATCATCATTTAAGTTCATATTCCCAAGACACTGTTACCTTGTGAAGAAGTAAAGTTTTCATCATGCGTTAGAACAGCAACAGCAAATACAAGCATATAATCAGGTAGGATATAGGTAAGATCTATTCCAGGTCGTTCCCCTACTCCTAGAATATAAAGTATATACCAGGGTAGGATATAGGTTAGACCTATTCCAGGTCGTTCCCCTGCACTACACTAGAATATAAAGTATATAAAGTATATACCAGGGAAGGATATGGGTTAGACCTACTCCGGTTAGCTCCCCTGCTCCTAGAATATAAAGTATATCAAGTATATACTAGGGTAGGATATAGGCTAGATCTACTCCGGGTAGCTCCCCTGCTCCTAGAATATAAAGTACACAAGCATATACTAGGGAAGGATATAGGTTAGATCTACTCCGGGTAGCTCCCTTGCTCCTAGAATATAAAGTACACTAGCATATACTAGGGTAGGATGTACTCCGGGTAGCTCCTCTGCTCCAAGAATATAAAGTACACTAGCATATACTAGGATAGGATGTACTCCGGGTAGCTCCCCTGCTCCTAGAATATAAAGTATACTAGCATATACTAGGGAAGGATATAGGTTAGATCTACTCCGGGTAGCTCCCCTGCTCCTAGAATATAAAGTACACTAGTATATACTAGAGGATATAGGTTAGATCTACTCCGGGTAGCTCCCCTGCTCCTAGAATATAAAGTACACTAGTATATACTAGGGTAGGATCTACTCCGGGTAGCTCCCCTGCTCCTAGAATATAAAGTACACTAGCATATACTAGGGTAGGATCTACTCCGGGTAGCTCCCCTGCTCCTAGAATATAAAGTACACTAGCATATACTAGGGAAGGATATAGGTTAGATCTACTCCGGGTAGCTCCCCTTCTGTTAATAACGAAATAATCGTGGTAAATCCTGAACGTGGAATCCCCAGACTGTACTGGGAATGTATATTTTGCATTCATAGATTTAGCAGGGAAAATATTGACGAGATGTAAATAAATATTTGTTTTCTTTAATTTTCTTAATTGGGTAAACTACAAAGGTTTTGATTTCTAACCTGACATTAAAAGAGTTTTTACATAATCTCTTCTCTTGTTTATATCATAGTTCATGTAGTTCTTCGCCAAGGCTCTTAGTTTCTTCTCAGGTTCAAGTCCTGAATATATGGGTTAGTTAGGTCTTATCATTCCAAGATTTCAGTCAGAATAAGATCTTTCAACTTGAAGCGGACCGGATCCGACCGGTGAAAAATGGACCAAGAAAATAAATCTTCCAAATATTTATTATGTCTAATATGGGAGCGGTGAGCAGGGATTTTGAGAGGCAAGGTGACGCAAGTTTTCTTCCTTCTTTCGGATTTTAATTTATTTCCCTTATTTGGTTGATGAACCTTTTGACACTTTTAATTTATCGAAGAAACTAGGTTAAACTAATTAAAATATGGATCAATAAGGAAATGTTATTAATGTTTGTTTGATTAGAGAAAACACTTACCCGCTAAAGCATAAATTCCCATGAAATCCAACGGAAGACATTTGTTTGGTATTCCTCTGTTTAATCCTTTGTGTAGTTTGTAAATAAACTTTTCTCGGACTGCTTGAACCGGATCCTGTGCTAGTTTAGAGAGATGATAGAACTGTTTAGCAGTGATCTGATCTCCTACTCCCTTTTGTTCACAGATCTTCAACATAGCACAGCCAGCACCCAGACGCAGCCAGGATTTCTCCGCAGGGTTGGGTTTCTTCTCCTCCAATAGGTCTCCTCCGCTCTCAATTACAGCTTTCAGCATCCGGAAGGTTTTCTGAGCTGTGACTTCATCAGTTTTCAAACCAAGGAGCCATCTTGACATCATCTTAAATCCTTCAAGTTTACACTGTGTTTCCAAACAAAGATCTTCCATGGGGCACCATTCCTCCGTCCCACCCCGTGGAGCTGTGTGATCTTTCATTACTAACTCTTTTACAATCTTTCTTGACACCAGATTTTTTATCTGAGCTGGAAATTTATCCGGTAGGTAAAAGGCTAGGTGACCCAGAGCAACTATAGCTGTCAGATACAACTTATTCTTCTCTCCGTTGAGGTTTTCCTTGATTTTCTCTAGTACTGCGGAGAAAACTTCCTCTATATTCTCGGTAGTGTTCAGATATAGGCACTTGATGGCCTGCTTTGCCTCCTTCGGAGTTCCTAGACCAATAAACTGGAGACAAATCTTTTTCAGTTTTTCATGCAAGTCCGGGAACTTTTCATTGATTGGTTTATGTTTTCCGATAAATGAGAGAATATTGAGAAGCAGAGGAGCTACAAACTCCTTAGTTGAAGAGAACAGAGTAAAGAAACTCTTTATTATATCCCTGGACACATAGTGGGTCGGGAACACGAAGCTTAGAACGAAGAGAAGGCGAAGTCCCTTCTCTCCAGCAGTATCAGGGTCCACGCCAAGCTCGTTTATAACATCACCGTCATTTAACGCTTCACCGACGACCTTCACAAGCGCACGGATCGATTCCTGATCAATCATGACAGAGGAGATACGCTCTAACAATTGCTTAACTGTGTTATAGTACAGATTGGTCATTATAGGAGAACCAAGCTTCTTTAGTATTAAAGTTGTGGCGTCATAGGAATCCTTACAGCTCACTCCAGGTTCACAAATCTTCTCCATTAGTTTCAGCATGGTCTCATCGGACGCCATGTGCTGGGAGAGTTTCTTGATAAACTCTAGACCCTTCACAGGTTCAGGTAGATGCTTGGAGATACTGTTGTTCTTCAGAGCAATCGCTTTGTTTCTTTCCTCGGACGGAGCAAGCTTCTGAAGAGCAATGAGCTCAGAAACTGATTTTCGAACCTAAACACAAAGTGTCAAATCTTATTTATCGGTTAGAAAATTTTAGAAGAAAATGTCCTTCAATAATTTGTAATATGGCAAACCTGCATCTGATGTTTTTGTATTTCTATAAATGCTTTACTGGCATTCTCGTCTATAGTAGCAAAGAGTAGGAAGAGTTTTTTCATCCTTTCCTCAGTATCCATATTGAAGGGAACAAGACGTGTGTTGAGTAACCGTTCTACGAGTAACCTATCCTCTATCCCTGGCATATAGTATCCATGGAGGATCTTATCCTTGATCCACTTCACAGCGTTCTTGGTGGCCTCTGGCACACCGTTAGGATTAGACAGGTGTTTAAAGTAGATCATTGCTAGCCCAGCCATTGCCTCCTTACGTATCTTAAACTTCTTGTCCAGAGTTCTCTCCTGGTTCATCATTTTTTAAATCAAAATCTCAAAGACCCAATGTCTTAAATCAAAATCATTAAACGCTTGTCTACTTGTTTATAACTCTCTTGTAAGGCCTCATATTGAATATGGAATTATCACTCGGGGAGGGGTTAAAAACTCTAAACTGTGTGTAGGGGTGTGTATTTTCAAGAAAAGTTAATCTAGGATCTATAACAAAATAAATCTTATTAAAAAAGAATTCCTTGACAAAGTTGAGAAGATCCTCAGATCTGGAAACCACATCGAAATCTTTCTTAGCTGTCGTCACGATGGCAATCACAACTTCATATCGAACCGATTCCTCGGAGTCGTGTTGTCGAGCTTTCAGGGTTTCCGTGATATCATCTATCAGCTCTGGATGGTTGGTTAGAAAGTGCATGGTGTACTGAACACACTTGGTTCTGATCCCTACACTGATATCGTTAAACCGTCCAAGGAAAGCCTGCCATAGAGCCCTGTGTCTACTTGCCAAGGTGGAACCTAGCTCACTAAACATCCTCGCAAGCAGAGATACACTTCCCATCCTCTCCATCTCATCTGTAGACTTGAGTTTGAACTCAAGCTGGGGAAGAACTGCTAGGAGTACACTCGGACAGATATGATTTAACTCATAAATCAGTTCGTAACCCTTGTTTCTAATATTCAGTTTATCATCAGTTTTCCCCAGAATTAGAACATGGTTGAAGAACTGCTGAATATAAGGTTCTAGAGCATCACTAGTCTTGTTCACCAGTTCCTTTGCCAAATCATACGCGTACTTTCTCTGGGTCTTCACGGGCTCCACTATGTTCAGGAGTATAATGTCCAGCAACTCGTTGGAGATAAAATCCGACTCTGTGACCAGGGGACATAGTACATCAAGGATAAAACTTTTCACTTTCCCTGAATGTTCATCATTGACAATTTTGAACATGAGTGTGAACAAGGCGACACAGATCTCGTTAAAATCATCCAGATCAAAGCACATATTGAAGGACTTGGCGAAGGCCAGGTTCTCCAGGAGATAAAAATATCTCTTAAATGCAGGATCCTGGAGATTAAATATTCGTCTTTTATTATAAAATTATTGTTATTTAATTATAAAGCAGTGGCATTATTTACTAAAGGGGGAAACAATACTTTTAGAAAAACTAAAAAAAAAGAGAATATTTCCTTTGGATCTCTGAGTCCTCCAAGCTGACGAATGAGGAAGAGGAAAATTGTTTTAATCTGTTGAGGTTCCTTGTATGGAGCATCAGGAGCAAATATCCGGAGAATGTCTGCGATACAGCACGCAACCAACAACTGAACGTCCCTACATTTAAATACATACAATTAATATCTAATGAAAAATTCCAATATTACTGCATTTAATCCGTTCCATTAGGATGAAGATACAGATTAGAATCCGTTCTCTTTAAGAAGAGGTCGAACCAAAAAAATAATTAGATCATCAAAAATAGATCGTGTATTTGAGTAGACTTTTAGCCATTAGGGCCTAAAAACAAAAGAATTTGATTCGATGGGATTAAAATATACCTGGAAGGATTGTTTATGAAGTATTCATCTGTAATATGTAGTGCTAGAGGAGTGTAGGCATTGTGAGTGGTTTCGTCGTCTGATTGCATCATTTGCTGAATAGATAGAACAATATATATTACACTATTACAGATTACACATTTAAAGATGTGTAATTCAGACAAATTTAGTCGTTCATAGCTTTTGGGGAGTTTTATTTTTAAACTAATACTAAGTGCTAACTGAAAAAGCTTTTATCTTCAAAAAATCGTTATATTCACATAATCCAGACTCAGTGATTGGTCCCTTGTACATCATAGAGATCTACACATTATTCCACTGCCAATGGACCAGAATTATCCTATCAATGCACACAAATTCTTGACCACTATCATGTTGAAGAAACGCACAAAATATTTAATTATGGATGTACAAAAAATGGTTCATAACTGTGGTTAAAATAAACATATCATCAAGTCTTAGGTTGATACGTTGATAGTTTCTCCGCCAAGGTGCTGCATCATGCAAGAATGAAGCGGCGGGTCAGGCCATTATTTATTCTTCTGGATCCATGGCTGCATTTCTATGATTGCTCATTATAACTGTTTATAAAGGCATATATGGCCATGGACCCCTTTACTGAAAGGGTTTCGAAAATAATTATCTACAGCGAGGAACATCATTAAATGAACGTGAAATTCATGTATTGTTTCAAGGTTAGGTTACGAATATTGCTCGGCCGAGCACCGCGGCTTTAAGTAGTCCTCGACCATGTATTTTTTTAATAAAGGGGGGGGGTCCAAAATCCTTTTCTAATTAAAGTTACGAGCCAGGGAGCCAAGTTCAGAAAAATCAGTTGAAATATAAACCTGAAATGAGCTAGCGAGTTGTTTGAGCCGGCGAACCAGTTCATCAGCTCCAATATCATCGTTTATCTGAACACAAAAATGAAAATTAAGATTTACATTTTATATAAAACTTAGTCAAAAAGTTCACAAGGACTAAACTTGAAATTAAAAAATAGTTGTTTGAATGTTAAAACTCTTTCTTTCAAACTTTTTATTGAAACAATAAAGGTACAGATCTGAGAAAATTGTGTAATAATGATAAAAAACACACGAATATTCATTTATATATATATATACAAAAATGCTTCTCGCAGTTTACTCTCTAATTTAAGGTATGGAATTTAAACTAGTAAAGACTTGACAACTCTGAGATCTGGAATAAGATCCTACATGAAATGAAAAAGGATCTCTCTTTTTGAATATAATAGAAAATAGAAAAAGACTTCTCGTCTAGGGTAAAAAAAAAAAATAAAAAAAAAGACTTCTCGTCTAACGTTAAAACAGAATCAAGATACAATAGCCCTACAAAAAATAGTCTTACCTCTTTACACCCTGGAGGGTAAGTTAGGGTTACCAACGACATTTGGAAGTTTCGATTCGTTACTTACATTTATAATGTCAATCTGAAATTAAAAATAATGCATTTCTTGTGCCAAGGTAATCAGCTTCAAATTCAAGGTAATGCTACTTTTGCCCCACAGCATTTCCGTCCTACAGTACTTCCGTCCTACGATACTTCGGACCTACGCAACATCGGACCTAAGACAGCTGTAGGCCGGATGTACATTCTATTTTGTTCATCCGACCTTAGCAGGAACTGCAGATATTTTCAGAATGTATTTGACAGTGCTACCGGAAGGATCAATGTTCCGGATCCGGTTCCACACAAATTTAAGTAGGTTAGATGCACACTTTTAGTAAATTGGATGCACAACTTAAATAAGTCGGATGCACAACTTTAGCAGCTGTCAGATGCACAACTTTAGTAGGTCGGATCTACAACTTTAGAAGGTCGGATGCACAACTTTTGTTGGTCGGATTTTCAAAAATGACCAAGTGGGGTTATGGGTGACATGGAAACGCCTCAACACGGAAAGGAAACGCCTCAACACGGAAATGTCTCAAAAAACGGACTCATAAAACTAATTTAATGTCGTCTTCTAACATTAAACAAATTTAACAATTATTTTACCATTAATTTAGGGTAAGTTAGGTTGCGCCGCAGGCTACGAAGGGGGCCGAGCGCTGTGGCTAGGATAGCTATAAGGGGGCCGAGCGCTGAGACTAGGACAGGCTAGGGGGCCGTGCGCTATACGGCTAGAACAGGCTAGGAGACCGAGCGCTGCGGCCATGGCTGTGAAAATCAGTAGAATATAGTCTTTTTAATTTTAAGTTGAGAGAAGACGACATTAAATTAATTTTATGATTCTGTTTTTTTGAGGCATTTCCGTGTTGAGTCGTTTCCGTGTTGAGGCGTTTCCATGTCACCCAAATTATTGTCTTAACCTAACCTAACCCTAAAATAATAATAAATTTGCTGAAAATGAGTGATCATGTACAAAATTGATAGGAGGGGGGTCCAAAAATCGTTCTCTAGGACGGACCCGACAATTCCTTAGTCTTTGTCATTGTCAAGTGTTACTTGGGCTCAGCTTGAGAAGCACGGATCGACCATCCAAAAATCTAAACATGTAGTGGACGTAGTATGAAAACATTGTAAGCAATTCTCTCCTTAATAGACTTCAACTACCGCCGCTCTCCTGAATTGAATTGCTGAGGTGAATCAAATCCCTCTGAAAACTACGCGAAAACTGTGTGAAATTATCAATAAACGCTTGTATCCAGCAGTCAATTTCAACTTTTTACTAATTACATGAAAACAGCTAAGAAATTCCGTCCTCCTCTTGCAAACGCCTTTAAGACATTGACAAAAAGTTTGTTTCTTTTTCCACTGAATTGATTGCGAAGTCAAAATTGGCTACTTATTTGAATAAAAAATATGACATCATCAATGATTTATGGCGACACGTCTGTTTGTTGTAACTAAGATGGCAACTCGCCTAATTTAATAAATTGGGACACGCATACATAATTTAGTTAAATATTTATGGCGACCCGCCTTTTGATGTAACATATGCTAACCTGGCGACACGACGTCTACTTTTTTATTAACTATTTGTAAAGGCGACACGCCTGGATCTTTGCTATCGTCAGTCATTAAAATAAATTCCGCCCTCCTCTTGCAAACGCTTATTAGATACTGACAATATGCAATTTGTTTCTTTTCCCACTGAATTAATTGCGAAGTCAAGTTTAGCTAAAGAATTCGTATAAACTTAACATTTATCTGCGCGAAGAAATGAAATGTTGCCGCTGATGTTTTTTATGGAGGCGCCAAATATATTATAAGACGACCTTTAGAAATTAAAACTTAAAAATCGCGACCCTTTTAATTTTGTTTAAAGAGTTTATTGAACTTAACTTTAAGTTCAATATTCAAAATAAAATCGGTACTTATGCAGTACACCATGTAGTATTTTCTACAATGGTTGCCTTTTTAATTGATCAAAAATTATGATGGATAATTCGACATAGCAAAAAAATATCCCAAATTTTCATCGTAACTCGGCTTTTAAATTTTATTTATTTGCAATTAATGTTATACATAATTTTATAACGTCTCAAGATTATACATAACTCTATTGAGATTCATTTTATAATTTAAAGAAAATTCTTATGTTTTCAAAAGTTTTTAAATTTCATCGGATAAATTTTCTTATAAAGGTATATTTTCTAAATTAAATTAAAAGTTTTTATTCTAAAACTTATCTGTAAACATGTCGTAATTATATAAAATTGGTAATACATACTTAAAATACTTATTAATTATGCAATTACATCCGAAAATGACTATGTAACAATTGGATCAGATTTTAAAAAATAATTTCTAAAATAAGCTGATAGTTATAATTTGACGGTTTTATGCAAATGTAATTCGAGACTTATTAATGAAAATTAAATTTGTTTATGGTAAAAGACGACTCTTTGTTTAAGGGCAAATACCGCGTTTCTTTCAAAGTTTTCTTAAACTTACAAACATAATAATCAAAAACCTGTTATCAGAATCAGATTTTCCATATCACTGAATCTGGTCGCGTTGACGTATTGCTGAGCTATGGACGTCCTTCCAGTTGAAGTATTGGAAAAAATATTGTGCTTCAGTAATCTTGATTACCACGATATTGTTAACATATCTCTTACGTCAACAAGGTATATAATGTTATTTTTCTTAACGTAAGATTCAATAAATTTTGTTTTATCTTAAGATTTATAAGAAGCAGCCAATGCTGACAGGAATTTTCCAGGGGTGAGAGCCAGTGCTCCATTGCTCACCCCTGTATAGTGTATTCGCCCTTGTTAATGAATGTCTAAACTTATTCCCATTTGAAAAGTCAGTCGTAGATTAATCTCTTAAGTATGACTGAAACTGAAAACAAACTGAAAAAGATGAGATGAAAGAGAAGAAAAACTGAAATTTTTTAAATGGGATGAAAGAGAAGAAAGTCCTTTGTAAGAGCGCATGTGTGAAAAAAATATCGAGGAATATTAGATTCACAAGAAAAGAATATATTGCATAACTTTAAATTAAATAAATGGTTTAACCCAATCCCTGCTCAGGTACTTGAAAACCAGGATATGCAGGGGGGGGGGTCAATCTGCCCCCCCCTCTAAATCTCATGTTTTATGTTTAAATATGTCAAATGATACATCATTAGAAAGCTCTTAGGCTCTACTTTTAGAATCTGCAAAAAATGCAAATTTGCCAAAAATGATTATTTTTTTTCTTCAAAATCTAGTTAAGTAGTAAAAATTCAGCTAAAAAATGTCAAAAATGGATAAAATATACATTTTGAAAATCTCTTGACCACGCTAATTTAAATATGCAAAAAAATGTTGCAAAATTTTTAATAACCTGATGTGTAAGTAAGAAAAATTAATCATGTGCAAAATTCTTTTGACATATTGTATGCAAATAATTTGCAAATATTTCTTTGCAAAATTTGTGCAATCCGTTTCCTTACGACACAGGTTTTTCAAAATTGTGTCAGATTTAGTTTTTTACAGGAGAAAGTATTCAGGCAGTATGCCTGAGGACTCAGGCAGTTAGTTAAAAGCCCAGTTTTATACCCAAAGAGAGGGCTATGGGCATTTAGGAAAAGTCAGAAAATTTCAGCAGCAGCAGGAACAGGGTTAAAAACCTGACTGTGAAAGCCAAAATCAAAGCCCATTAAATAATATCAGCAAGTTGAGTTTATAGTAAGTTAGATTTAAATTAATACTAAATTTCTTTGAAATAAGGGTCTTGGAATGAAATTTGGTTTTAATTGTATTATAACTAGCTCCCTGGTCTCTTTAATTATTTAATCAAAGGCCCTTGAAACTTAAATAAAGATGTTATGAAGAATATTGTATCATATCAGTTTTTGGCATTACCTTAACATCATAGTTTTAGCTGGTTTTTTAAAAAGTTTTCTTTCTATAATAATAAAGTTTATGCACAATTTTATTTAGGCTGTGTAATATATCCAACAGTAATGAAGTGTGGAGAGCTTTATTTAGAAGACGTTACCCCCTGCTCTACAATAAAATTATCAACCACACTCAAGCTGGAGATTTGAACTGGAAATCACATTTTGAAAACAGATTCAAACTAGGAAATCTATCCTTGTTATTCTTTTCCGTTTCAAGAATTAGCTTTTTATTTCAGATTTTGTATTTTCATGCTAAATTAGAAGATGTTCGTTTTGGCATCTTAATGAATATATTTATTTTTGAATAAATACTGATTTATTATTATTTTGTTTGAGAATAGATTAAATAGGATTAATCCTGGACAAAGAGATTCTAGACATGTCACCAAAGTTCTATAATCTTGCTGAACTCTCCTCGTTGGACTTCAAGTCTTTTGACAATCTACTACTCGAGCACAACCCTGAGACAAGTTTCCATCATCTCTATACACTAGATCATCTCAATTTATCTCTTCAAGAAAACAAACCTTGGGAAAACCTAACATACAAGGAAAAGTTAGAATTAATAAAACTTTGCTGATCAAATGAGAAATTTTTGTTACAAGGTTAGAGTTTCTGTTTCATACTGGATGCATGAAATACTTGTTATATATAAATCTAAACTTTTTTTCAGTTCTACTGCAGAAAAGCATTAATACACATACAACATCGTATTCTCACTCCAAAGGTTAACAATTTTTTCTCTCGATGCTGTACTCAAGATACTCTTAGGAAATTAAAGATCTAAACCTTTAGATATGAATTATAGAATTGAGAGAAGGTCATGGATATTCGAAATTAAAAATGGAAAAAAATGTTGACACACAATTTTTTAAAATCCATTAACAAAAACAAAAAATCCGCGAAAATTTTAGTATTTTTAAAGTACAAAGGAAAAATTGTGGCTTAAAAATCCATTTAAAGACAAATTTGTTACCAGAAAAATAGGAAAGCGCCCTGAAAGCATATTTAAGTTTTAAAAACATTTTAACTCCTTTAATTAAAATTGTTTTCGAACACTGGCTATACTAGCAATGGTAGCTTGGGGATGCCACAATTATCTTATTTTTAATTAAATTTAGAATGTTTAATATCAGTGAAGTGAACGAAGAGGAATTAAAGGATTATGAGACAGCACTGATATTAATTGCACAATGGTGTCAACCTGATCAATGTGTAGATGAGCATACAGTTCTCTCTGAGCTTGATGATCTGGCTCAACGTGTATTTAATAAACTGGTCGCTGATCAGACAATTGATCCTTCGAAGATTAGAACTCCTGCGGAACTCAAGAAAATGGAGAAAAGTACAAGTTTATGTCGAAGTATTCTCGATTGTGCAAATCAGCAACTGAAGAATGAAGGATTCGCCGGGAACTCTGAAAACTATTATGTTCCTGAGAACTCATTTATCAACAAGGTTCTGGAGACAAAGTTGGGTATTCCAATTTCCCTGAGTCTGATGTACACTTCTGTCCTGGCTAGACTAGGGATTCTGTGTGAACCTGTTAACTTCCCTCGACACTTCCTGTTAAGGTGGTTGGAGCACCCGGAACTAGCTGATAAAGGTGCTCAGTTTACTTACATTGATGTGTTCCATGCTGGAAAGCGGATGAATAAGCAGCAGGTGTTAAATACGCTTGGACATGACTATATTTTCGATCAAGATACATTAAGAATCGCTACTCCACTTCAAGCAGCACATAGACTGATCAAGAATCTTATTTCAATCGGTATTATTAATTTTCATTTTTTAACCCTGTAAAGATTGAACTAACAATGGGGGGGGGGGTAAAAAGCACAACTTAAAGTTCTAGGATGCGATTTAGACGTAGTAGTAAGTGACTCAACTTATAAAGGTACTCTTAAAAGCTTTGTCTGAACAAGAATGCATCAGATATATATCATATTCTCAATGAAAACTGATTTTTTTTTTTAAATATAGTTTCTCTGCTTAGTGCCTTTACATTTATTCTCTTAAGAACTACGAGACCTTCCACATTATTTTATCAGATTAAATAGCATCTTTGTAAACCAGACATGCTCTTCTTAAAATGCAAGGCCACTTAAAATCACTATGACAGTCCCTTTAAATATATCATTTATCTCAGGCGCCTCTGAAAACAATTTAAAGGATTCTAGTTTCTCTCTTTTGATGTCTGCCTTGAAACTGATGGTTTTACTGAACACGGAGCAGGTTCCAGATTTCGTCTTCATGCTCAGCAGAGTTTACCTGCAGCTTAATATCAATCATGAGGTAAATTAATCCTCGGTTGCTGAAAGTTAAAGAACAGTTAGACAAATTTAGGATCGAAAAATGTCTGGAGAGTGAACTGTTCACAAATCGGGTTTTAGTCCCTTTGAAAAAAATTATAATTCGTTATGTTTAAATGAACAAATTAAAAAGTCATTATTAACACAAGGTCAATATCACAACCTAACTCTATATTATTATGATTTTTGTTGTAAAAAATACTTAAAAATTGAAAGAGGGAAGGGTTTAAAAATAAAAAATTAATGCAATTTAACAAATTCAAGTTTATTTTATGCCCTTTGAACGTTGGTCCAAACGAATATTAGCTTAATCGATCATTAGTCCTATTGATATCCGGTTATTCCTATTTCACATAGCTGCGACCCCTCTGTAATAATACAATAATATAGGAGACTACTACACTGCTCAGCAGATTTTCAGGAGATCAATATCTTTCCGAGCAGGTTCGATACCTGCTCACTACTTGTCAGGTAAAAAAGTTATTCTATATTTCAAGTTTTACAAATATTAACGTTCAAAATGTCGAACGAATGAGCCAATCTTTTTTCCATCCACTCTATTATCTCATTGACCGCATTTAGCTTCTCCCTCTGGTCGATTAGAAGTAAAACTAAGTAACTTTGACGCGTTTATCGAAAATTACATTTTGGGACAGTGTTCATTTCTTCAGAAGAATAGATAATATACCTCTCCTATAAAAAACTCTGAACCATATTTGAGGCCATTTTTAGAATTCCTCTCATGGTTTATTAAGTACAAACAATTTTTTGTCCTTAAAGTAATAAAACTTAAATTTTAGATGCAGAAAGTTGAGAAGGATTTAGAAACTAACGATATTATTCCTAAGGAAACTGAAAGATTTGAGGAATCTAGGTTCATGCTCTTTAATAACTTCTAAAAAAAAATAAGAAATTTGCTTATTAAAAACTTTCTCAGTATCCTTTCAATTTAAGTAGAAGAGGGATCCAGAAGGTAACAATATCAGGTAAAATTCTTAAAAATAAATGCAAATTTCAATATTTTATTAAAATCATGTGATCTCGAAGATCCTATTAAAACAGTAGCTTTCTCTATTTTTTTATGTTTATCAAATAAAAATTGATGAAAAATGGATTTGCAAGGGAAAAAAATCATTTTTAGAGCCAAATATATATCAGAAGATGCTTTCTCCCCCCCACCCCCATGTTAAAAAAGTAAACAGATGGGTCAACCTGCTAAACAATCCAGAGATGATTTCAAGGATGTACAAGGATTGGAAGATTTAAGCCTCAAAAACTTTCCAGAAGAAATTTCTGCGCGTGTTTTATTTATACTTTAAAGCCCATAGAATACATTATCAAGGAGTTCCATTTTTTAGGCATTTTCTGGGTGTTACTATTTACTTAATTTCAAGTTTTAAAAAAAGTTTATATTAAACTTTTTAAACTTTAGGTACAAAGTGGGAAATGTAATGAAGCATAAGAAGTATGATTACAAGTGCGTTATCTATGGCTGGGACGATCACTGCTCAGCTTCGACGGTGAGTCATAGATTTATTTCACATTTAATTACTTAATTAAATTTTTCCAGTCGTAAACTTGAAATATAATTGAAAGGACTGAATATGTAAACCCCCAAATTGTAGAATTCTATGTCCGATTCACCACGGCACCGTTAAACCCTTCGATGTTATGTTATATATATATATATATATTTCAGTTTTTAACTTCACATTTTTATTAAAAAAAGAATTATACTAAACATAATGTTTCACGTCTATCATGACGATCCTCAGTAGCTACAATTCTTTGAACAATATATATATACATATATATATTTAATAAATATCATTACTCATTTTTCGGGGAGCAAGAGAAAATAAGTATTTTTAATGAGTTTTTAAAAACCGCCTTCGACAGGATATTTGGGAATTTGCCATCGAATATCAAACATTCTAGAAATGGAGGGTGTATGTTTTTTTTTTGCTTGAATCGTATTTTCTAACTTCCTCATTGTTCCTCGGATATAGGAAAGGCACAATTGTGAATTGGACATGCCAGTAAAAAAAATGACAACCTCCCAATGTCACTGATACCAATATACCTCAAGTTTGACCAGTGCTGAAAATTTTAGAATGAAATACCCTTAATCCCTATCGGTTAATTATTTTGGAGATTGATTACAAGAGAGGAACTAGCATTATTTAATCCCGAGATTAAGAAAAAGAGTGGATCTGGCATTAATCCCGATATCCACCATTCAAAAGTTTCCAGCTCATCAATTATTATTTGAATTTTTTAAAACTAAAATTTATGTTTACTCGGGTTATTGATCCCCTCATCTTTTTCTATTAGTTAGAAGAGTTAGATTGGTTGTTTTTAATACAAAGGGAGGTCTGTACACTTTACATTGTTCAATAGTAGAATATTTCGGAACAACACTGCCTAACCCCATGCGTGAAACCCGGGGTTTAAAACTGGTTTTTATAACGATATTCCGTATTAAGTTTTGACTTCTTAACTTTACCAGAAAGAAAAAAGTTGACTTAGAGTGCCAGTCTGAGATTAAGCAAAAAAACTTTTTTTTCGTGCATAATTTTTAGTATTTTCAAGGTTATAAGATTCAGTACATGTAGACCTTAATATTGTGAATTTTTTAGAGTTTCTGTTCTTCTTCAGTCTCTTTGCTTTCATTGATTGTATACAAAGAGAATAGAAAATATATTGGAGTTGAATTTACTTGAAAAAAGTGTAAAACGGCCATTTTATTGTACTGTTTCCATACTGCAGGTGTACTTCACATATTTGAGCTATATAACCTTTTGGGCCCTGGAACATTATTTTATAGAAAATCAAAAACAATATTAAAAGAAAACCAAATTATGAAATAGGCTGGGTTCATAATTAACCAATGATCATTTCACATAGACTCTATGCCTTCACTTTACAAACGATGATTTTCCGTTATAACTATAAATCAAATGATGTTTTTATTCACCTAATTCACTTTATAAAGTTAATTTAACAGCTTTAAAAAATTCGAAATTGAAATGGATAGTCTAGGGAACATACTGTAATAATGTACTCTACTGCATATAATTTGTGAACATTTACATGATTTGTACACTTTGAACTCCCTTTCAGGCCGAAAGGGACTGAACATATTCATACCGAGGGACTAATTAAATTCCACTCTATTATATATTATATTCTCTTTGATTGTATAAGAATACTCTTTTTTTTTCTTACCTAATCCTTAGTGTTTGGTTTTAGAGTTGGATAAAGCAGATGGGAGTTGACAAACTTTCCAGACAGGATAAACAACCTTTCTTTAACGTCCTGGTGGAGGACGGATCCAGTAGGTAGGACGGAAACTAGATCCTTGATGAGTCCCAACTATATATGTTTACATACCTAGATATGCTGCTGATGAGAACCTTGAACCCTGCACTCCTACACCAATTCATCATCCACATATTGGAAAATATTTTAAGGTATTTCAACTTATTTATATCCTATGATAGTTTTTATTCTAAATATTGAATATACGTAGGACCAATTTCATGAATAGAATTTAGATTATTGAGTTTAGCTTGCAACCCTTGCAATCTGTGTTGTTTTGACACATGGAATATCACACTAGTACATATATGTCTTGATTGTGCAACTCTGAAATGTTTCTTTACCTTTGCTAGCAAGAGCCTCGTGATGTCATATATTTTTTCAACTTTATATTGGTAAAGGGGGGAGAAAAAGTACAAGAAAGACTAGAATGTCGAATTAGTGTTCTTTTCGAAAATCCAAAAGTCTAAAAAAGTTGTATGTTGGTTGAGTTCATGAATATCTATTACAGGAGTTTTGCCCAGAGAGAGGTTACATCCCGAATACAGAGAAAATGAAAGAATACCCAGACGACTTTTCCTAGAAGTTCTTACGGAAGAACACATCCAAACATTGTAGTAAACAAATATTTTCCATAAATTTTATCTTTTTATTAATTCTTGTTATCGAAGATTGTCTTTGGAGGTTCTTAATTTTTAAGATAATTCCTTAATCCTAACTGTAAATAAAAATTGTAGTACAATATGGTTTAAAACTAAATACAATTGATTCAGATAATCTTTATTTTGAACTATAACTGGCTCTGGCTCGGCGCTTCTAAAAAAA